>NW_011336115.1:215322-216361 GCF_000735185.1 Notothenia coriiceps
TATTTTTGTGATTGTGTCTGGGCTCCTGAACCAGTCTCACCTGTCTCCCCCCTCTCCCCCCTGCTCCTCTTTGAGGCAGAAGCAAAGACTAGTTTTAGCTCTCAACAAGTTTTAAAAGTTTATCTTACCTTTTTTCACCTAGTCAACATTTGTTTTTAATTATTCATGCATATTTCACTAATCTCACTCCCCCGTCAAATGAAAATATGTGTTTACATAAATGGTGACCAAACCGTTTGAGACCCACAGAGATAACTTAGACAAAGTTAACTATCTAAACACTCAGAGAGTCCTTTACCTCACCTGAGCTGTAGTTATCAGTCTCCCAGTCTGACAGGAGAGGACTCTCCTCCACCTTGTTGTTGAAACAGCTCCTTATATCCGTTAGCGCAGCTAGCTAGCACCAGATGCTAACAGCAACCAAACACATAACCGGTGCGCGCGCTCTCTATCTCTGGCTCGCGCTACACATACACACACACCCTCCCGAGCTTGAATGACACAGAGATCAATCGAGGGCTTCAGTGTATGATCTGTATGAAAGTGGCCATGTCGGCAGGCCACATCATGTAGACAGCCAGTCTCCCTCTGTGAGGCAGAGTAACGGCCCGTCCACACACAGGCATGAAAAACATCTTTCAAAGCTTCGCCCATTCACTTCAATGGGTTGACGTAGAAGATTTTTAATCTTTGCCGAACTGCATTGTGGAGAGCGGAGCATGGCTTTGCAAGCATCGTGAGCATCAAAAGTTGAGTAATGTTCAACTTTTGATGCTCCCAATGCTTTCGAAGCTGGCCTCAGCCAATCAAATCCCATTCAATTAAAATGGGATTAAAATGTGTCGTAAAACTGTGAAGTTACACATTTCTTTGTGTGAAGCGCTCAATGAACGTCACCAACACCAAGATGGCCGTCACGTTGGTAAATTTCACCTCTTTCTTTCAGAATGAGGCGAAAAGTATTAAAAGAGGTGAAAATCACTACAAGTCTGGGCATGTTGAGAGCTGTACATACGAAAAGGGGGAGTTAGTCGGTTCC
>NW_011336115.1:216401-239569 GCF_000735185.1 Notothenia coriiceps
CGGTTACGGTTCCGGTTACGTTACGTTAGTAGTAGTACGTACGTACGTACGTACGTACGTACGTACGTACGTACGTACGTACGTAGTAGTAGTAGTAGGTAGGTAGGTAGTAGTAGTAGTAGTAGGTAGGTAGGTAGTAGTAGTAGTAGTAGTAGTGTGTGTGTGTGTGTGTGTGTGTGTGTGTGTGTGTGTGTGTGTGTGTGTGTGTGTGTGTGTGTGTGTGTGTGTGTGTGTGTGTGTGTGTGTGTGTGTGTGTGTGTGTGTGTGTGTGTGTGTGTGTGTGTGTGTGTGTGTGTGTGTGTGTGTGTGTGTGTGTGTGTGTGTGTGACAGTAACTCTAATTGCTCTTCACCTCTACTTCAAAAGCTTTTAGCCTGGTCAGCACTCAGCCAATCTGGATGCCCGCACAAAGAAGTCAGTCTTTGAGCAGAGGAGAGGATTACCTTCACACACTCTCTCTGTCACACTTTGCTGAATGCTCTGATACACAACCCAAATTAGCTAAATGAAGTGATAAAAAAGTGTCACTTTCTATGATTTTTCTTCTCCTGTCTCTCTCCCAGCAGTGTGAGCACTGATTGGTTTCATTGTGGATTTTCTCTACCCTTCTGTTTTTTGAATCCGTCTCCACTCTTCTCCTTCTCTCACAGCGCTCACTTCATTTGCATTGATAAGTATGTTTCTCAATTTGTGGAATAAAGAATAAGTGTCTGAAACTGCCTCCTGCTATCTAGACGCAGCTGTGAATAAGCCAGCTACAAAGCTGGAATAAATGTGTTTGCAATTACAGAGGAGAAAGAGAGAAAAAGGAGACAGAAAGCTTCAGCTGTCAGCGAGATATATGGTTGCCTCATTTCTTCTCTCTCACTCGAACAAATTCAAAGATGCCTCACTCTGTATCACTGTCAGAAAAATAAACAACATTTCCAAAGTGGTTTACATTGCAATGCTCAGTGATAAAGGATTCTCACAAATCCAAATTATGAGATTTTTCCAATGACCTTTCAGTCACTCCCTACATCTGTCACTGAAAGCATTCTAAAGGAGCACTGGCTACTGTAAAGTCAGTGACATTTCTACCGTGGTTTAGTTTACTATTTTCTTTTCTGCCATAAGCAGCCACAGCGACAGTATAGACAGGCGCTAACCCTACATAAGCTATACTCAACTTGTAGCTATGCAGAACACAGATACTTATGGCTCAATTTAAAGACTACGCAGTCCATTTACAGAGAATATATGTTGGCATGTCACAGTCCGAAACGCACAGATGTAAATAATGAAATTCATGATGGTTGAAATCCATTTAGATGCTTCAATTTTAGGGTTATCGAATTGTGAATGCTGGCTCACTGTGCAATTGTCGATCCACCATTTTGGTCGAGACAGAAATACCTCGACAACTATTGACTAGATGTGAAGACATTTATAATCCCCTGAGGACATATCCTATTATTTTGGTGATCCTCTCACTTGGCTAGAATCGAACCGGTTGCTAAATGTGGTTCCAACTGAAAAGTGTCTACAACTGTACTTACTGTATTGCCATGAAATTTAAAATGAATTCATGCCCCGCTCAGGATTACTTTGGCCTTATGTGTAACGCCATCATCAAGACAGAAATCACTCCACAAGCTGAAATCAACTATGGCAATAATTAGCAGCATTTGTGGACAAAAGGAGTGTTTCTTTGAGCATTGCCTCTGTTTGCCCTTAGGATGTTAGTCTAGCTATTATGTGTATTTGTTTTGGAAGCAAGTGATATAAAGAAATAACCTTGTCATAAATAGATTTACTCAGTTCCGGGTTCAAGCCTCTAAACATGCAGCTAATAATAGCCACAGAAATATCTAGCTTTGATTCAGCCACCAAGGTAAATGTATATATGTATGTGAAACTATGTGTTGAAATGTATTTCATTATACAGACTTGTTATATACCAGTCAATGGGAAGGAGGGCTAATTAAGGATCACTTTGACATTTCAAATCTAGCAATTTTACCAATCTGTTGCTTCTCCCAGTATCGGCCATAAGCAAACAATATAATTAAAAATACTAATTTGTGAAGAAAAAGCAACACCCAAACTGGACACACTCTCAAACACTTTACAATTTAAGACTTTTAATAACTGATGACCACCACTTCAGTAACTGCTAATCCCTTTCTAAATTCCTCCACAGCTGTAGGTGTTTTCTCGATAACTGTGCAGTATACTTTTTTCCACTTTTCGAATTTACGCTTTGATAAAATTGCCTTTGTAAGAGCTGATTTCCCCCTCGGTCAAACTGTTTCTCCACAGAATTACATTACACATCTAACATCTCTACTCCTCCATCCTCCCGTCTTTTTCTCTCTGGATCTACACCTCACCTCTGTCGTATTTTCTTTCTCTGACTCCTTTTTGTTTTTTCTCCGTCTCTCTTTTTGCCACCTCCAACTCTCCACTGATTAACAAAGAGAGGAGAAAAGAGAGAAGGTAAAAACAGTCGGTAGATTGGTGGGAAAGTTCAATTAAACTGTGGGCCTTTGGGCATTTTGTATTGGTGTGTGCATGGGTTTGTGTGTGCACACTTTTGTGTTTATGGATGTCTATGCTTCTTTGGTGTGTGTGTGTGTGTGTGTGTGTGTGTGTGTGTGTGTGTGTGTGTGTGTGTGTGTGTGTGTGTGTGTGTGTGTGTGAGAATGTGCACATATTCAAATTTCTGTGGGTGTGTGTTCCAGCTTTGCATCTTGCTGGTGTGTGTTTCAGTCTCAGCTCTCCAGAAGTATGTTTTTGTTCTCCTTAATCAAGTAAGAAAGAAGCCCACAGGTAATTACAGCTTCTCTGTAAAAACACCAACTGTGCTTCTGCTTTCCTGTTGGACTCAATCACAGTCAAATTAAGCCTCAGCTAGCTACAATTCTAAAGGACAAATAAAGTCACAAAGTTTGTTCTATCATCTGTATCCTTATTTCAGGCTTGCAGATATTTGAAAATATATCAAAGAACATGGACTAGATGTTAATTCTAATCAACAGCACAGCTATATATTGGATCAAAATAACAGTTGAGGGGTCGTTTGCTCTTTTCGGCAGGTCACTCTAAATCAATGATCTTAGTTTTTTCAGTGTTAAAACCCTTTCATATAGTTATAAGTGTCTCATTATTTACCAGTTTTGAGTAAAACAAATATTTCTTAGTGTATATATTTCTTTAAACCAGCTGGTGGTCAGATAAGAAGCTGTTTATAGTACAGTATACCATATTATCAAAGTTGGGTTTTCAAAGCTTTACAATACAATTTTTGCTGTGAGTATGAAAATAAATAGTAAAAGGTATTGTAATTAACATTTTTAGAGCGTCAATAGCCAGCTTTGTAAGGCTTCACAGCAAACTTACTTGGAGCACTTCTAAAGGTATATGGAGAAGTTTAAAGAAACTATACTGTGAGTGCTCATACCTCAATCTTAAATTACATTTAGAACAATCTTACAGTTGTTTTGAATCCATCTGCTCTCTGACCTCAAATAAACAAACTATTGGTTTTCTTGCAATTGTTTACAAGCTGTGGTTTCATTTATGCTATATTTAACATTGGATGATTAAACCTTTATTTTATGGTTCAGAGTCAGACTCAGTGAACTGTATGCACTACAGCATCTTCAGAAGCCTGAGACACAAATATTTCTATCTAATTTCAGAGCCTTTGCATTTATCATTATGTTTGTCGGCTCCTTTTGGCATGTACTCACACATTTTTTGTAAAACTGAGTTTGTTAATATCAACTCTACCCTCGCATCCCCAAGCAGCCTGTTATTTATCTGTCTTGTTGTCCAAATACTTTAATTAAGCTAATTTGTTGCCAGTAATTAGCTCTAATATATGATGAAAGAAAACCTACTAAGACCTAATTTACCAAGTGTGCTGGTTTTACCTGTAGCATCAACAAAGACACTAATAGTGCGGGCGAGAGGGAGGGTGCTTTTTCTCAATGATAACCATTCTCAAAAAGGATAATTAATGCAGCGACACCATTAGTCCTGCATTTAGCCCATATGATTATGATCCCCAAGCTGCTAAACCAATAAATGTACACCTTCTTTCATCGTACCAATTGATGTTGTATCTCGTCATTGTTTCAAATGGCCTTAATACTCAATGCAGCGTTTTTCGGCCATTAAACAGCTTCACAGAAAAAAATCATTAACAGTAATTGCCGTGCTCACAGGCAGGTCAAGTGTAGTTTTTGAAAAGTATAACAATGCTTACTCTCATTTGCTGTAACTGTTGCACAGCTGTTGTCCACTAAAGATGATTCATATAATTGTCTTCACACCAGATGTATCTACATTTTTGACTGGCACATTGGTTTCTAGTAGTCTACTTATCCAAAAGGTTGTTTGTTTTTGTTGCTTTTCCCTCCACAGGGAGGTCAGAGTACAGCGTGGGATACAAACAGCATGCCTGGAGCTGCAGAGGATTCACTGTGTGGCTCAAGGATACTTCAAAAAGGACATATGCCTGCTGTCACTATAGCTTGAACCCAGGTCCTCAAGTTGAAGGTCAGCCCACTTAATCATTGCTTCCACTGTAAATCCTTATCAGGGCAGTATTAGGATTTAGGAGCCAGCATGAGATATATATCTACACCACTGACAGGGGAGAATAGAGGGGAGGGGGGGGGTATCGCAGTCTGCTCCTCTCTGCCTGCCGCTGCGCTCTGCCTCTATCCACACAACTTTTCCCCGCCTTTCAGAGACTTATTGCTGGGTCAAACTCTAAGTTACAAACTGTAACTCTGTAACCCTCTTCTAGGTGGGTCCGGGGGGATGCTCCGCCAGGAAGATTTTTTTTTAAATATTGAAGTTGAAAGCATCAATCTGGTGCACTTTGAGAGCAACATGAAGAGATCTATGGATACATCTCTCAACACCCAGATGAAACAGAACTGTAAACAGATTTTCTTCTTCTTTATGGATATTTTACAAATCAATCTTTAAACTGTATTCTTGTTTTACTGCCATATAGTATTTCATACCTGTTTTTCATGTATTCTCTTATTGTTTGTATAACTATAATGATCCTATGAAGGTGTGCCGCGGAAATAATCTTTTGAATAATTTGTGACAAACCCGTTCTAAACACTCAGAGTCCTTTAGCTCACCTGAGCCCCTCAGTCTGACAGGGGAGGACTCTCCTCCAGCTTGTTGTGGAGACAGCTCCTTATGTCCGTTAGTGCAGCTAGCTAACCAGATGCTAACATCACGGTCCCCGCTAGCACCGGTCCCTCTCTCCCCCTCTCTCCCTCTCTCTCCCTCTCTCTCCCTCCGGCCCAATCCCAAACCACTCCCTCGACCCTACCCCTCCTTGACGGAGTGAACTCCGTCTGTAGCCACACTCGTAGCTCAACGAGGCTCCCTCCTGTCAGATGGAGGGAGTAAATACAGCGGCAAGCTTTGGGACGGCCTCCCCTCTCTCCGGCAGAAACAGGAAATGCCGTAACTGTATGTAACAACGGTTTCAAATCAGCATCTCAGACAACAAATGTAAATTAATAACTCAAATAAAACTCCAAACATCTTTAATTGTGTTACTTTTTTGTGAAGCTCATTTAGTTTTAAACCTGATGTTTTTAAGCTTCTTAGTNTTTGCCTGTAGAAAACGGCTTATGCCACAATAGGATAGCAACAACAAGTAGTCAAGATAGTCAGTTTAGCTTCGGTTGCTATGCTAACATCCCCCATTTTATACCAGAGAAACTTTCATAACAGCATTGTGATGCCAAACAGCGGGCAGCACTGCAGCGGTCGGTAAATGCCGCTAAAACACATTGATAAACAATGAACCACGGCACTCTGGAGAAAAGTATAAGTTACCAGGTTACCAACTTGGCTGCCGGAAGAGAGTACCAACGTTAATCGGCGATACTCCTGGCGACTAAAAGTGGCTTTTGTCATGATAAAACTAAACCTATTTGGTTTTCTAAGTATTATTCTATCAATATGACATGTGCATAAACAACAAAAACACTTGCAGCTGAAAACATTTTAAGAATAGTAGGGCATAATGTTCTAACAATGTTATCAAAAACATCTTAAGAAGTTTTAAGAATGTTTTTAGAGATCGTTATCCTACCTTTCAGAAGAACATTCTGGGAACCAAAATAAAATCGCGCTGAAAAGGTTTTAAGAATAGTAGGGCACAATGTTCTAACAATGTTATCAAAAACATCTTAAGAAAGTTATCATCAAACATTTAAGAATGTTTTTAGAGAACATTATCCTACCTTTCAGAAGAACATTCTGGGAACCAAAATAAAATGTCCAGCTGAATACATTCCTAGAACAATGAATGTTAACATTCTCAGAATGTTTTTAGAACCAAGAATGTCTAGCTAAGAACTCACACATGCCACCGCAAACATGCAATATCTGCTTACAGCTTATCATGAATTACGTGCTTGTTTGTTTTTTTTCAAAAGGAAAATGTGGTGACATCAGATTTCTTTTAAAACATCCTTTTCAAACAAATGCAACAACTTGTGTATTACGACAACTTCTGCTCAATTCGGTTTGTTGTAAAGCACTTTGGCACAAGCCTGGTTTGCTTTTTAAAGCGCTCTACAAATAAATCTGACCGTGTTAATATTTCGCATCACAGGAACGTTTTATAAAAAAATAATAACCTCCTGAAAACCTATAAAAAACTTTCTGTCATCTTAGGCCTCAATAACATCCTGAACACATTTTCTGAATGTTGCTTTGAAAATGTTCTTCTTTTGTTATCATGTAACATTGAGGGAATGTTTTATAAAAGAATATCTTTAATGTGTTACCCCAACAACGTCCGAAAAACATCCTCAGAATGTTGCAGGCAAAACATTCCTTTGTTAACATATCACATTAAAGGAACGTTTTATAAAAAAACTTTCTGTCATCTCAGGCCTTAATAACATCCTCAAAACATCCTCTGAATGTTGCAGTTAAAACGTCATGTCTTAGCTAACCTTAAACCACATAGGAACATTATTTAAAATGATAAACATCCTCAAAAGGTTCTTTGAACATCAGATTAAAACGTTTTCTTTAAAACATTATTAGAACCTGTAGGTAAGGTTAGCCAAAGTTGTGAGAACATTCCCTCGCTAGCTTGCTGGGTACTTTGTTCCATATAAGTTTGATTGAAGACAACATCTGTCTAGTCCACTGTCTGTCTGTTGGTTGGTGAAGCGTCAAGATTTGCTTTACAACTTGTTTATGGTGTGAGACATCAAAAAAGAGATATGTTTGTGTATCTCCTTGATACTCCTTGGGCAGAGTAAAGAAACACTGTACATGTGCTTTTAAAGTTCCCCAACAATTTCTGTCAGTCGTGCTCGTTCTTAAACAGAGAGAACTTGATAATCTAAAATTGCGCAGAGGTATACATTTTCAAGATGGATGCTATTGGGATTGTTAAACACTGCTAAAGTGTTTAAAATATCTGGTCAAAGTCAACCTATATAAATTGAAACAGAAAAAGAACATTATGATATTAAGACTGATATTAGCCAAACAAAATATAGCAAACTATTCCCACAAACCGTATAGTAAAACATTTGTTTAGAGCAGAGACTTGTGAATATGAACACGTGACCTTTTATTTATTGACTTCACACAGTGACTGAGTCTCTGCTGGACCGAGCCAGTGTTTGTTATTCATCTTATGAGACTACAGCAGCATCAGCAACACACAGAAAGGCTGTATACACTACTGCTCATATTTAGTTGGCTGTTTTGAGTATTTTGTTTTCTGTATTTTTAGAGTTCATCATCTCCCACGATGCTGTGCAGTGCATAGTGTTGTGGAACAATTGTCAGTATAATGAACCTGCTATCTATTTCATGTTTGTAACCTCAGAGGAAATAACCTCAATGTAAACATTGCAGTGTGAAATGCCTGCTTTTTTCCACCTTTGACTGCTTCCATTTGTGTGCTTGTTTTGTGTCATTATTGCTGTATTTGGGGGCTGTGCCTCTTGCAAACATACTGTCACCTGCTACATGATGAACCAAAGACTGAGAATTCCATTTACAATCTGTACATGCGTCTGCTGTAGTGCGTTATATTCACTAATTTAAAAGATAACTGTTTATATTTTATGTTTTTCATGACAACAAATCACAATAAAACTCCAAAACCAACAGTGAATTTATCTACTAACACAAGTAATGTGTCTGTTTCAAGGTATACTTTATCTTTTGTGCCATAGAGCTCCATCAAAAACTATTGAAAACACATCAATGAGCAACAATGTTGAACTGGGTATTTAACTTTGGTTTATATTTCACACATGGTCAACTAACACCAGTAATATCAATTAAATTCTGCCTGTCAGTTTCAAATTCAAAAATAATGTTGCTTTGAGGACAATGCAGGTAAAACTGCAGCTATGAAAACTGGTTCTCTGCACGAGGAACTGTTATAGAAAATAAAAAAGAATAGAAGAGAACTCAAATGTCTGAATATTTGTACTCACATTTATCAATTACAAATTAGAACTTTGTGGGTGGTACCTTCTGTAAATGATTTATGTTTTAATCACTCTGCTCCTACCTGAGGATGTTAGGTTTACAAGAGTTCAACTTATATAATTAACAGACTGTGGGGATCAATCAGGCCTCCTTCATTCCAGAGGGGTCACCGCCCAGATATTCAGGTGCAGACAACAAACAGATCTTTCACCTTCTCAGTGAGCGAAGTGTTTCTGTGGCAGCAGCCGAGGCAAATAGAACATGGCGCTGACTCATAGGAATAATAAAATTACAGTACATTTCTATTTGCCCAACAGGGTGGGTTGCGCATGGCGTCAGCGTTCCCTTGTGACTGAATAGGGTTCTTTTAAGGATCTCTTGCACCCCACCCATAACACACACCGGTTCACCTCTCCGCCCCGGGCCTCAGGATGAATCGTTTCTCTCTGCTCTCAACATGTTTTGCACTCGCTAATTATTGGAAAACAGACAAATGTTGTAGCCTAAAACATATTGCTAAGTGTTTCCTGCTGTGAGCAGCAACATTAGAAAGACTAACATTATTGTCAAACTATGAGACTGAAGCACCTGAATCTCAACCCTTAAATAATTCAGAAAAAGGTTTATTCAAATAACTGAAATAAAATTATAGCAATATGTCATACAGTATAATAACATGTACAGGGCAAAACTGCTGAATTTGTTATGATGATGACAGAATCACTAGTCTGTCTGTTCACTAAATATGAACTATCGGTTCGCTTACCATAATTTTAAATGTAATTTTCTCCTCTCTGGAAACATATTTGTCTGACAGAAATGGCAGAAGTAATGTCACAGTGAAACAGCAGGTTGGAAATCTTCAACTTCATTAATGGCACATATTTGTATCATAATCTCTGATGTCCTGTCCATTGCAAATATCTTGCCATAAATACGCTTTACTACAAAAAAGCCGGAGCAAGCAAGTTTTTCTGAGAGTAAACCACACTCTAATTTTGTAGTTTCGCTATCTCAATTCAAATGAAACCCTTCCAAAAACTTTCGAATACATGTGAGCAATACCACACATGCCAGAGGATAATTTAGAACCAACACCTTATTGTGATACAAAAAACATCGAATTTGAGTTTAGGAGTAACGTTTTGTGAGTTATATTTCTGTGTTAGTTATTTCATGGGAAGCAGGTTAGAAACAATTGTGTACTATATTTTCAATTTGTGGTGTTTATTTTGAGATTTTCTGAAACAAAAATTAAAACTATATCCCCAATTTTCACTGTACACACAAATAACTCACCAATGTCATCTTAATCCTCATGCTCTTCCTTCACAGTGATGAAGCTGGTCAAAGAGTCCACTATTCCTCCTTTTGTTGTTCCTTGGTTTGTGGCAGTGCTTGTTATAGGCATTTGTTTTATTATCCAAATGGATAATAATTTTTACCCTCAACCTTTAAGAGAAAACAAAGCAGATTTATATTGTGTTTTTCGAATGGCAGATTGCCAGTGTCTGAATTGGCCCAACATACAATAATTTATATCACAGTTTACTTCAACTGAACTGAAACCTAATACTAAGATGTTATCCCACATGTTTTGGGGACAGCTGTGTGGTTTCTTTTAGCTTATTTCTCAGTAATTTGTCAATGCATTGATCTTGTTGACTGCTTGTATTTTTGCATGTATAACTCCATCTTATTCTCATATTATGTTTTTCCCGCTTTTATTAATGCTGTTTTACCTGTGTCATATTCTACTACATCACCAACGAAGAATTCTGCGACTGTGTGCGGAACCAAAATACACCATAACGCTGTTTCCGGTCGGACGATACACAAAGCAGGACAACCGTTGGACCTTTTTTCGCTGATGGCTTTCCCAGAGTTTACCTCGGATTGATTCAAGTGGTAGGCTAACATATAATCAATTCAAAACAACTGACTGGGCACGTCGGGAGCACAAAGTTACTATGATTAATAAAGCTACTCTCTTTAAGAACCAGAGCAAGTTAGCTTACCAATGCTAACTTAAACGTTGTTCGTAAAACATTATAAAACACTTATGTTAATGTTATGATACAACATGCTAGCGCAGCTGTGTTGTCTGATGTTGGCCAGAAATGCATTGCCCTGCGTTAGCTTACGTTAGACCTGAGACTGCCAGAAGACAGCTTCTTACACATGATGATATATTAATATGAGAGCTTATACCCTGCTTACTCAGAAATAGTGTCCTAACTTGACTTTCAAACTGTTGTAATACAACCGAACGTTAGCTAAATTAAACTGCATTTAAACATCAAGAAGTAGCACTAATATAAAACAATATTAATAATGTGATTTAGCTAGAGAAGGCCAGCCGTGTGCACAATATTGTATTTGATGTATTCAACAATGCAATTCAACAACCCTAACTACTTACCTCTTTTACAGATAATGTATTCCCTCTGATGTTGTTGAAAGCAGGCTCTTTCATACATTAACTTACAAAACTTTTGATAACACTGTTGCTTTTTTCTCTTTCATTTTGTAAATGACCTGCATTTGAGAGGTTAACTTTTCTCCTTCTTCTTCTTCTTCTTCTTCTTCTTCTTCTTCTTCTTCTTCTTCTTCTTCTTCTTCTTCTTCTTCTTTATGCACTGGGTGATTTATGAATCAGTATAATAAATTCTTAATTCGTCCCACAGCGGCGTTACAGCGAAGGGCACATTGCAGATAAAAAATAAAATTAGTAGACTTGCAAACAGCAGCATTCAAAATAAGTAAGTCAACATATAAAGTACTAATAACACTAATAACTTGCAACAAAAAACGTAAAGCTGTTTAAGTATGGCTCAGACCTTGGCAGTGTGCGAAAAAGTACACGTCCCACCGTCCGGGACAAGTAGATCTTTCAATTGATTTGTCCGGCGGACAAGTGACGTTTTTCGCCCTGATTTATTGAAAAATTATTGATAAATTCAGTTTACAAAAGGCAGAACTCATTCGCAAATTGTACGTGTCCACCATTGTTCGTTTAGAAATGTTAGTTTCGGTTCTGCTTGTCGATTCCTAAGGAAATGCATCTCGCCGCTTTCTGTACAGTTAGACGGGGGCGGGGCGGGAAGTGTAGCACAGTGGCAGAGTTGGGAAGCAAAACTCGGTTCCGAGTAGGAACAAGAAATAACAATTGTCCGGTCCCGGGATTGATAAGAGTTGTGAGGACAGGAGGCCGAGCCCCGCGGACCGCAGCTCTCTCTCTCTATGCTCCGTATCAGCTGATCGCTGCACGGTGCGGCTCAGCGTCTCTCTCTCTCTCTCTCTCTTTCTACACACAGCGGATCTGCTGCCCGTTTAACAGCCTCATCTTTGTCAAACTTTCTTATGTTCTTTCTTTAACGCGTAATGAAGGCTATTAAGCGTTTTAGCTCCTGTGTTGTTAATATTGACCGCCATTTCATTTATGAAGTGAAGCAGCCTCCCTGTGTCCTAGCGCTTTCCTCACATCCCCGGACCCCCAGACTCGGAGGAGCACAGGGATGTCAGTATTGTTTATGAAGCAGGGTATAGAAAGTACATTATTGAAATGAAAATACTATTTATTTACTTTTACAAACAGTGAGCAGCTGGGCAGCTGCAGCATGTGTATTGCAGGACATGTGTAAGCGTGCAAGCGTCTTTGGAAAAGCGCTAGGCCTATAGGCTATAAATATAATGTTTATTATTATTATTATTATAAGGCCTATGTGTTGGACATGTGTGGTTGGACTCTGTCTCACAGGCAGGTTGCAGTGTAACATCAGAGGAGACTGGGCCAATTGTACATTCTCAAACTGCACCACTTAAAACTAACTAAACAATGCAGAGATTATTTTTATATAATTGTATTCAATAACCGTAATAGATTAAACAGTATGAAGTGATTTGTAAATAGGAATACAGATTTGACTTAATGTTTTCATAAATATATTTTTCTCCCAGTTTTTCATGGGACTTATTTTTACCCTCTCAAAGAACCGGAATCGAGAACCGAAAATGACTGGAATCGAAAAGCAGAACCGGAATCGTTAAAATCCAAACGATACCCAACCCTATGTGTGATGCAGTAAAATCTCACCGCTCACTTTCGTTAGCGGTGTCGTAAAACCGTGGCAAAATGTAAAATACGATGGAGAAGAAGAAGATTCCAGTGGCCCCAATTTGTGTCCATTCTGGACAAGTGAAAAATGTATTCGGACAAGTAAATTGCCAAACTCACTTGTCCATGGACAAGTACTCTCTAAAAACTTTTTCTCACACTGCCTTGTGGTAGTGTATGGCACACGTGCTGAGCATAGTAGTTGAAAGTAATCATGTAACTCATGTTGTAATTCTGCCTGTAACCTGCTTTTTATTTTTCTGTACAGGTCAATGGACTATCTCGCTCCTCCCGCTCCGTCTGCTCTCACCACACTTCTTTCCACGTTGCTCCCCTGCGGCTTCGCTGTGGGGCCCTCGCGGCTCTGTGGAGGCAGCATGGGGCTGTGGTGGGTCGGCCGCTCGCTGGAGGCTGGGTCCCTGCTGGGAAGGGAGGGGGACACAGAGTGGGCCTCCAGCTATCACACTGACCTGATGACTCACAGGCAGGAGGGTGAACTCGTGATGAACTCCAAAACATGTCAGACCATCGGCAAGGAGGCAGACAAGGTATATTGAATGCATATTCCTTAAAACAAAGACTATTAATAAAGGTGTTAAATCTATTGTATATTATATCTATATTCTTTCATCACATTTTTAATATTAATATGTGTTTGTTTTGTTAATTTCCTCAGTATAAAAAAACATAAACCCAATCTAAAAAAAACATAAAAGGACAATTGAACACTAGTTTTCTTCTAGATTAATGATACATCGTTATGCCTATAACCCTTTCTAAAACATCTAAACGTGTCCAATGTGATATAGTTGTCTTCTTTTGTCAGTCCAACACCTCAAGATATTCCCTTTTTAATATAAAAAAACACAGACAAACAGAAACTGTAACAATAATAATAAGAAAAATATTAAAGAGCCCTATTATGCTTTTGGGGATTTTCCCTTTCCTGCAGTGTGTTATATAGGTTTTTGTAAATATCCTGTAAATGCGGAAATCCCAAAGTTTCCTCCAGCGGGAGTTTCTCTCTCAGACAGAGGGTGAAAAGAGGTTCTGCAGCACAGGCAGCATGAGGAAAAAATACCTTTTTTGAACATTAAAGCATGTCAACATGTCACAGTAGAGGCACAATATACAACTATGGAGCTGAAAATGAGCAGAATATAGCCCCTTTAAGTGTCATTGTGTGCAAACTTGTTTGCAATGTTTGGGCCTGATTCATGGCTGCATTTAAGCAAGAAAATCAGTGGTGCATTACAAAAACAAACGGTAAATAAGCACTCTGCCACAAAAATATGAATACAAGTGTGACTGTGAAAATACATTTATTTAAGTTCATCCTGTTATGATCTGTTTTTCTGTCCTATTTGCATTCAAAATGTCTCTTAACTTTACATTCACCAGTACCTGAACTGTTGAAGCTAAATCTGTTAAACACCTGAACTGTTGAAACAACATCCCTAATATTCATCTGGCTGCTACTTAAAAAATATTTTAAAATTATTTATCTATTTACCTAATATATCATATTTCAATGACTTGCATATAGACTCTTTTTGCACTATTTCACTTTTTTAAAACTATTTTTGTATTACTATTTACTATTTACTTATACTACTATATATTTTCTGTTTATCTGTGTTTTGTGTTGCTCTGTTGGAGAAGCCTGTGACACAAGATTTTCCTCGTCATAACTACACTGTAGCTATGAACATAGGTGTAGGTTCAAGGTTATTTATTTATGACTAAATAAAGAACCTTGAACCAGTACTTTGGTCTAGTTTTAAACCATTGTATCTCAGTTGCTGACAGAAAGGTAGAGTGAGGATAAATGCATGCCTTTATTCTCAATTTATGCTGACCTCCGTGGGAAGGTAATGAATCAGACCTTTCAAAAACAAGAGGAGGAAGAGCAGCTTCAAAGATAAAAAGATCAAACCATGCTAACTTGCAAGGGCACAGAATTCAATACATATTCAAATCACGACCTACCTATCCTTTTCTTTTTCTTTATACTGCTGTAAGTGGGGCTGAGTCAGACATGGCAGTAATCACCACCATTATGAACATGAGTGTAACTTACCTGTCAGCTGTCAAACAATAACTGTTAGCCGGTGGGGTCATGTTCATTCATTAAGCGTGATGTAATCCAAAGCAATTGAGTGTCAGCTCAGGACGAGTCTCAGTTCATTATTGAAAGTTGCCCTTCAGGGGTTTTGTCTTAAGGCTTCGCTGGGAAATCTAGGCTAGGAACTTTAAGTTTCATTTACAGAGACTCCTAGCAAATAATACAATTATTTGTCAATGAAAACCTCATAATACAGGACTGTCTCAGAAAATTAGAATATTGTGATAAAGTTCTTTATTTTCTGTAATGCAATTAAAAAAACAAAAATGTCATACATTCTGGATTCATTACAAATCAACTGAAATATTGCAAGCCTTTTATTATTTTAATATTGCTGATTATGGCATACAGCTTAAGAAAACTCAAATATCCTATCTCTAAATATTAGAATATCATGAAAAAGTATACTAGTAGGGTGTTCAACGAATCACTTGAATCGTCTAATTAACTCGAAACACCTGCAAGGGTTTCCTGAGCCTTGAAAAACACTCAGCTTGGTTCAGTAAACTAAATCACAAGTATGGGGAAGACTGCTGATCTGACTGCTGTCCAGAGTCCTCTGGACAGCAGTCAGATCAGCAGTCTTCCCCATACTTGTGATTTAGTTTACTGAACCAAGCTGAGTGTTTTTCAAGGCTCAGGAAACCCTTGCAGGTGTNCTGAGGATTCTTTTTTTATGTATGTATTGTGAACGCAACGCTGCGCAAATGTGGGTCTTACTCTGCCTCACAGAGGGTGACTGGCTTATTGCCATGTTCTTATGATTTTATGATAATTTATATGTATACAGTTCTGTTTCATATGGGTGTTTCCATATATCTAGTCTCTTTATTTCCCCCTCAAAATGCACCAGATTGATGCATTTAACTCCGACATTTAACAAACAAATCTTACCGGGGGTGCATGCCCCCGGACCCCCCTAGAGGATTTGAGGTCCACCCCCACTTAAAATATATTCACATGAATAGATTCCTAAATAGATATAAATAGTAACCCATGTCCATATGTTTATTTTTGGGTAGTAGATTTAAACTATAGGGCTATCATTATGGGCAGCAACGCTGTAAATATTGACAAATAAATCCAGCAAAATGGCACAAAAAAAACTGGTAGTGGCCTGGCTGGGTGTATAATTCTCGGCCTGACTTATTGTCCCAGTCCGGCCCTGCCTACATGTGAGGTTGGCCCAGACCCTAGGGTTTTTTAAATCTTCACTGAAGACACACTCCTTCTCTCTGGCCTTCTAGTCAGAGCTGAGCATGACACCTGACATTTTCTCTGTGTTTTGTCTTTATATTTCAGTTGTAAAGTCTTGTCTTTTCTATTTTCTTTTAATATGTTATTGTAGTGTCCTTTTATTACATGTAGCATACAGCACTTTGGCTCGACCAAAAATCTTTTTAAATGTGCTTTATAAATAAAACTTGATCTGATGTGACTTAAACTCCTCTCATAGTTTTTGTTAGGTTAACTCAGACGGGAGATTATTCCCAAACAACCAATGCTTTTGTTTGTGTCATTCCGTGATGCATTCCCCCACTGTGTTTTGTTTGATAGCAATTATGCTAGCATACCAAAGAACACAGCATGACAAACGGAGTCACCCTCAGCTGTTGGACAAGAATAGACAATGACCAATGTTTTTATGTTGTTTATTTCAACATGCTAATGATGCTTAGCAGCTCGGAGCAGCTATACAGTATGCGTCATGCTTCACTTTCATCTATACAAAAAGGAAGACATTTTTCTGAAAGAGGGCATCAGGGCAGCTGTGTGAGGTGAATACTGCTTATACTATCATAAGCGCAACAACAGTAATACGTTTATATATAAAACATTTATTTTATACTTTTTCATAAGTTTTCAAATATTCAAAAGCAAATCTGCCGTTGATTAATCTTGGTTGACATTAACTATTATTTCAATGAACTAATCAATCACCTTTTCAGTGTAAAAAAAACATGTATACATAAATATTATATATTATGCACTATAACAACTATTGGGGGCTCTAACAATGAATAATTGAAAGTTGATCAAAATCCAATGCCAAAAATGCCAATTGCTTATGTATTCAATTTTTTATTGATGAGTAATTATTAAGTCATTTTTAATTCAGCTTATCAAATGTGAATATTTTATTATTTCATATCATATTAAATGTAATCTTTTATTCAATTATTTGAATATTTAATACAGTTTTTGACTTTTAGTCCCAACACTTTAGGAAATGATAAGCATATTTGCACTATTCATTGATTATAGGCCAAGCTGTTAATTGATTCATTGAAAAATAAACAGAATGTTAGACTCAGTTATGATTTCACATTTTGTGTACATTCAGAGACCCCCTGGTATGAAAAACAGGAGCTACTGGAGGCTCAACTCGTGAGGATCAACACTCAGAGGAAGCTCATTATGGTCAAATAACTCACCTCATTAACATATTGACTGTTGGCGTGTAGTGTCCACCGAGGCCTGTAGACCAGAGCCAAACAGCTCCAGGAAGTCTATCGCACGCTCCTGAACATCTCAGCAGGAATACACGCTCAAATCAAAGGACGATCAGTCCGCTGAGGAGCAGCAGTTAGTGCACCATGGGATCCAGATGTCAACAATTACATCAAAGCCCATGGGTTGAGCGTTGAAAATGTCAAACGGACATTACAATCCATAAGGGGTTTTCATTTCGCGTTGGGGATGTCAATTCTGCTGTCACTGTTGCCTTTCACCTCCCCCCTGGTGAGTCACATCCAGAGGTCAGTGGAAAGGCCGAGACAGCAAACATCTTTGGGGACAGTGATGATGAAGATGGATTGGACAGGGACAACAGTGAAGCACCACTCCACTATCAACAGACGATGGCTCTTTCAGAACCACATACTGGTAGCGGACACAAAATATACAACTATAAACGCTAACATTTGTTACTTTTCTGTGTACATTGTATTATGTATAACATTTTTATTATAATACTGTTTGAATCAAGAATAATCTTAAAGGAACTTCTAAAAATGTATCCTGTGGGGTTCTTAGCCATTTTTATATTTCCCTTTGCTCATCAAAATGACTTGTTAGTGTCCTTGAAACCTTAACTAAAACGAGGTGAATGCCCTTTATCCCTTATTCAATAATTGTTAAACCAATAAAAGAAGAATAATCTAGATTGTTTACATCCATGTTTGCTTGCCAGAAGAATTTTCTGACTCTTTTGGGTCCACTATCAACCATCGGCAGGACAATAATGCTCCCAGGAAACACGCCTGGCATTGAAGCACATTTCTGTAGTGGCCAAACGGTGTTACTACAACTTCTGTGTCAATCCGTGACATCATTGGGCCCAAAATAGTTATTCCCCATTGGGAAAGAGACATCTGTAAATCAGCTTAAAATTGTCCTATTCACAGTCTGAACACTTGAATAGCACTTATTTAAATCATTAGGACAAAAAAGGTTGAATAATGCTCAAAAAGCCGATTCCAGAGTAATTTTCCCTCTCCATTGATTTCATTGAGCCGAGACCGGCCCCGTTAGTGTCAATTTGGGGTGGGGCTCAAGTAAAACTCAAGTGTGCACATTCTATGGGCCCAGATACGAAAATGTTTGCACTTGAGTCCATGCCCGGCGCCGTGGGAAGGCCTGGCCCTCCCATTTGACATTCCTGCCCTCCCCTAATAAACACGTTCTTCATTATTTATAAAAAATTAAAATAAAAATTAAAAAAAAAATTTTTTTATTATAAATAAACGGTGAACTTTTATGCTACGATGTATGTGATGTCAGATAGTAACTTAAAAAAAACGTAGGGTACGTCAAATAAATGCATGTGTCTGTTGTGATTTGTCGACATTTAGACCAATCACAGCGTGAAACAAAAAAGGAAATTAATACTTTGGTGCAAATCAGCTGGCACGGAACCGCTATTACGTGTCTTTGATATTATAGCTTTTTTAGCTGTCAACCAACTCCCTCTCAGAGGTGACCACGATTCACTCCACAGCATGTCCGAGTGCAGTGCATAGAATTAAACCATGCCCAAGGCGGGCTAAACAGTTCATCGTCTCCGTCTCTATATTTCTTTCCTGAGGAAGCTGCCATCCTTACCCAGTGTGTGCCTTGCTCGTGATTTACCAGTGTTTGTGCTGCCACGCACACAATGTTTCAAAAGTGGTTTCTATGTTGCCCTTTATTTGTGTATGTATTTGTGATAAGTTTGCGTCTTTACACAATGCTTTTGGCCTTGCTGTTTGATATATATTGTGCCACTGGCCCACAGCACATGACTTGTGTGCCCTCCCATGAAAATCATATGCCCTCCCTTTAGATTTGTTCTGGCGCCGGGTCTGCTTGAGTCAGGCCGTTTTGGCTTCATTTGACACTGAACAACTTTGATAGGACTTCGTCGTATCCAGTTCTCTGTATACATCCATGGTCTATGTATGCATGAAACAGATAACCAAAAATTGGGGAACGGCTGTAAAATGCATTTTTCCAAAAGCACAAAGAGTGAATAAAAATTCGAACATGCCTTTTATTAAAATGGTCATGGATCATATTCTTCGTTGTTTTTTCCTGTCCCTCTGTCCTTTACAGAGACATAATATTCAGCAGGATCTTTCAGTTTTTCTTCTGGTTGAGGTTTGTGGACAACATTGTGACACATTTCAAATATCCAGTCCTGTTTGCAAATGTGTACTTCAACCAATAAAGGCTGGATCCAGACCTACCTTTAAACTTGCTTTACTGCCTCACACAGTGGCGAACCGTCAGGGCCTTCAAGGTATTCAGAGAATACCCTGGAACACTCAGATAAAACAAACAAAAAATCGATTTAATTATATAAGTAACATGTAATAAAATGTATATAAAATGAATAAATGAGAATCGTATCTGTGTTGTTGATCTGTAATATTACAGTGTTACGTTGATTTGTTTGTCCTTCTCGGTCCATACACTACGCATTTAATTGGTTTTGTGTTAGAAAAGAAAGCAACCAATCAGATCTTGTTCCTGGTCTCTGGGTAGAATATCCTTCAACCAAGGTATTCTACATCCTTCATAGAATGCCCTGGCCGTTGCACTGAATGAGAGCCTACGTTTGGACTGACAGTTTGATCAACCAATCATATATTGATTTGTAGCCAATGGGCGTATTCCTTCAGTTCCAGGGTACTCTAGAAGGCCCGCTAATTAACTGGCTCTAGACAGAGAATCTTCTAGATGAATGCGACGAAGCAATTCCTGCCGTTTTATTGCTTTTAACGTTGAAATGTGTGTGTCTACAGAAGGTCCAGTTGTGATAGACACGGTTCGCCACTGGCCTCACACAGTTTTAAGTTTCAGTTTGTGAATGACCTCAACTACAATGACCCAAGCGTTTACCCACATATTCCTCTTCATATGCAAATTATACTGATCACCAACCCGAAATACAGATTGAACATTATTATCTTTCAAATAGGATGATTTGTTTTTTTTTATTTAAGATTAATGAATCACTAAAACAGGTTTTTGCAGTATATGTAAAGGAGGGGGGAGGGGTAATAATTTATGGAGAGGGAAAGGGTTCTTTTAAATCAGGTGGAGAGCAAAACTGGGTAATCAAGGAAGCAACTTACACAGTTTTAAAACACAATAATTTATTCAGTAGAAACATAAAATCTTACTAAGAAAACAAAATCAGAGCTGTCTAAAATATTAATCTCCAGTAAAAAGATATTTAAAATACAATTAAACAGTTAAAACAATACAAAGTATTCCAAATGTTAAAAGGGTAAAAGTATTTTCTCAAAACCAGAGTCTCACCAGGGGCTTGCATAAGGTGGCTCCGTCGACCCCTCTTGGGCTGCCGTTCTTTTAAATCCCTTGTCGCGTTGTGGCCTCTGCTCTGCCTGCATTGTGCCTCTGCTGTCTCCTTCCAGTTCTCCCAGTCCCCAGTCTCCATCTGCCTCTTGCTTGCTCTTCTCCTCCTTTATAGGCCTGTAAAATTGGCTCCAGGTGTGTCATCATTGTCAATTTCAGCATGGCAAGGCCATCCAAACATTTTCAAAAATTAAAAGCATGCAGGCAGGGAAGTTTAAACCAGTTAAAAAAGGCAAACACCATTTCAGAGTAAAATCGACCACAATAAAAAGGTATGAAAACACACACACTTAAACCAATCAATAATGAATAATTAAAATACATTGCCATGCGGACATCTCTTAAATGTGCAGTCCTTGCAACCATTAGTCTCTGTAACGCACGGTGGTTTGACCAAGATTGTCCATGTGGAGCGTCGTTGGGTCATTGCTTTTCTATTCTGGGAGGGAGGTAGAAGCTTACTCAGCAGTAGACCATAGAACATGGTTCTGGCCAGGTCTCTGAGTCTTCTGTGGCAGGTCTCTTCGACAGGAAGAGTTGAACATCCTGCTGGGGAGCTGTTACCCACACTTTAACTTTCTTATGCGAAAGGTTCGCTTCACGGCCCCAGTCTCTGGCAGAACCCCTATTACATCCACCCCAGTGTTCCCCACCTGTTCCAAAATCACATAAGTTTAGAATCCCACCCATGTACACTAATTTACTCTTCCCTTTCTGTTTCCTGTCACGCACCCACTCCTACCCAGTAACAGTTCGAAGGCTCTAGCGCTCTTGTTCCATTACTGTTTGTTGTGGTTGGGAGGCTGCGATACCCATCTTTGTTTAGCCCGCTATATGCCTTGTGAGAGCCTCTGTTGATGGTCCTTCACCACCCATTAGGTGCCCGAGGTGATTGATAACCCACCCTAAATCCTACAGGTAGTCTTCAGGTGTCTTACAACATAGGCAAAAAGATGGGGCAGTAACTGGTGCACATGTTCGGTGTTTTATTAATGCATGCCACCGCAACTCAGCAAGTACTCACCGCTAAGCGGGCTTTGCTTCTCAGTCTTCCAAAGGCGTCGGCGAAAGCATGTTCCAGGGCAAGTCTGGGTTAAAACCGCTCTTGCACTTACCCGTTTGCCGTGCAGCGGTGATAAGCTTGTGGTGCAACTTTGGCATCATACCATGGTCTCGCGCACCAGCTGTTTTCATTACGTGCTGATTCCGAAATTTGGGTCCACGGATTCCTGAATGAAATCTGTCTGGGACACCTAATGGCTGAATTACATGTGTCCACAAAGCTTTAACTGTTGTGGTGTGCTGTCTGGGCATGTGTGGGTTATGGCCCAGATAACTTAGTGAAAAAGGTCAGTTGCCACAAACAAGGATTGTTTTGGTATATGTCTGTGGGTCTTTACTGAGAGTCAAAAAATCTAAAACCTATGACCTCTAGGGGTAAAGATACAGCATAGGTTTAGGTGGGGCCTCTGTTTCTACCCTTACCTTTGCAGGACTCAGTGACACAACCTGGAGGAAACGACGTACCCCCCTCCATGTTTGGCCAAGTAGAAGTGCTTGACAAAACATCCTGGTGGAGGTCCTGTCCACCCACAGCATGGGGCAGCCAGCTTTTGTGAATTTCTCCAGACTCCTGATACCTTGGAGCTTGGACACACAATTCTGGTAGTGTTACTGTCATGGGTGTGACTGGTTCAATTCCCACCTTACGACACAGTTTATTTTCCTTGACTTGCAATTTCTTCCATTGTTGCAATATTTCTGGTTTTTGCAAGGACAAGGGCCTGGCATTCAGGTTCTTTGGGTGCCAGGCCGTTATCCCACATACCTCCTGAACTGTCTGGATGTCGGTGTCATTTACCCTGTGTCTCTTCCCAGTCACTGCTGGGCGAACTCATCTGTCCCCAGTGTTAAACTCAATGGCTGCTGTGGTTGCAGCTCGCCCGCGGGTCTTGTTTCTCTCCTCCTGTGTGTATTTTAGAAGACGAAGGACCGCGGCGTGCAACGAGGCGCATCTTGAATAAAATTGCGTCCGGGCATTAGCTGGTGCTCTTTAGCCCGAAGCAGCGAAAAAACTTACTTTCGTAGTTGGAAAGAGGCGAGTTGTGGCAACCCAGCGCTGTCTACCGGCACCCAGACCCGAAGCCGTCTCTAGGATGAGCAACAGGGCTTATTGTCTAGTAAAAACGCTCCATGTCCGGGTGAATTTCTGTGCGACGTGTTGCTCCATTTAGGTTTACCCTGCCTAGAGCCATGCTTTGAACCACTTTCTGTGGTCAGTCTGAGCTCCGAAGCTGCGCAGCTGAGTGTGTCCACTCTGTCCAAGATTTTCTCGCAATAGACCCGCTGCAGCCGTGAGTATGCGCATCGTTTCGTTCAGTAGGTGTAGGCTGCGGCTTGTTCCCAGCGTGCATGTGTCATGGATGAAGGACATCGACTCG
Organism: Notothenia coriiceps; assembly: GCF_000735185.1. NCBI lineage: Eukaryota > Metazoa > Chordata > Actinopteri > Perciformes > Nototheniidae > Notothenia > Notothenia coriiceps. The sequence goes on from NW_011336115.1 coordinate 239,442, forward strand.
GCTCTTGCACTTGGGACAGAACTGCTCCTGAAAGCCTGGTTGCTGGCGTCTGGTATACTATAAATGGTAAGCGAATAGTATAAACTCTGCATATGCCAAAATAGGTGTTGCGTTCAGTGCAAGTCTTT
>NW_011336115.1:239614-254704 GCF_000735185.1 Notothenia coriiceps
GCACAGCGCACACACACACACTCTCTCACACTAGATTTTATCGAGGTAACGGAAAATGTTATTTGATCTTTAACTTACACAAATTAACCGCCCAAATTGCAATCACCGTCCAACAACACACTCTCCTCTTATTTATGTGTCTGTCGAGTTATAAATTGTTTTTTTAGATAAGAAAAAGCGTGCAAACGCGAGGCCGTATAAAAGCCGTTTAAAGTAAGTGGCGTATCTACGTGTATTTTTTGGGGACCCCGTTACAAATTAGCGTATTAGTTTCCTAGACAATCGGGCGTATTTAGTTCCTAAAAACGGGCCGCAAAAAGACCTCCCAGATCCCGACATTTATAAGTGTTCATTTAGTTCGTTTTCTACGGGGTAGCGAAAAGGCACACAAAATTTTTTCATTCATCCTACTTCAATCAATCAATCAATCATTCAATTAGGATTGGCGGTTCTGTGACGTAACTGACCTGTTCGCGCAATGTAATTCGGAACATCGAGACGACAGTCAATCGTGTCAAAATCGAATCGTAGTGGGTGTACCATCTACTGAGAGGGCGAAATGTGAACTTACTTTACGTTACACTATAATTTTCCGACTGATGAATACTTGGTGGAGTACACAGCAACTATGAATCAATAATGATGACCGCGGACAATGAAAAAACTTATTTATCTAGCAGAAATTTACGACGATTCTTTCTACACAGCCTGACACGCACACACTTCGCCCTCATTCTGTTTTCATTTACTCGTTCGTTATCTGACCAGCTTCAATCTTGTAGGCTACTCACTTAGTTTCTTGTAGCCCTCGAAAGGGTTTTGGAGGTTGATGGCTCGGTGAACGTGAGTTGTTTGGCTTTCTTGTCCGCAGCAGCAGAAAGCATTTTCGAATTTTCCAATGAATCAAAGTGGGTCGTCACCGTCGACTTTCTCTAAGACGTATGCTCCAACACACAGTTGCACAGGGTGCAGAATAGTTTCCCCCCACTTTCGTGAAAGACATCAGGGTACTGCTTTGCCCGGTCTTTAGCAGAAATGTTCGTCGTGTGAGTTCCACACGTTCACTCTACGGTGTTGTTTACCTTCTGTGATGCGCGAGCTGATGACGTCACGTCATCATCATCACTACTTCACGTCAAGACGAGTTAACTTTTTTTTTTCTCAACTTTGTGTGGAAAAATGCGGGGATTATGCGGCCTTTTGATAAATATGCGGCCTTTTAAAAATCTGCGCCATTTTGCTGATTATGCGGTAAATTCTGCGATCGCAGGATCGCGTTTTTCTGGAGGGTCTATATAGCGTTGCTGCCCATAGTGATAGCCCTCTAGTTTAAATCTACTACCCAATAATAAACATATGGAAATAGGTTACTATTTAAAGAATTTGCAAATCTATTTAGGAACCTATTCATGTGAACATATTTTAAGTGGGGGTGGACTTCAAATCCTCTAGGGGGGTCCGGGGGCATGCTCCCCCGGTAAGATTATTTTTTTTATTTTGGAGTTAAATGCATCAATCTGGTGCATTTTGAGGGGAAAATAGAGAGACTAGATCTATGGAAACACCCATATGAAACAGAACTGTATACATTTAAATTATCATAAAATCATAAGAACATGGCCATAACCAATAACATTCCATATCCAATATAAAAAAACATTGAAACTTGTTTATTTATTTGTTTTTGGTTCATTTATAGTTGTGAGTGTGTCTGTGCTCCTGAATAGGCCTCTCCTGTCTCCCTCCTCCCCCCTGCTCCTATTTGAGGCTGCAGCAAAGACTAGTTTTAGCTCTCAACAAGTTTTTAAAGTTTATCTTACCTTTTTTCACCTAGTTAACATTTTATTTTTATTCATGCATATTTTACTAATCACTCCCCTCTCAAATGGAAATATGTGTTTACATAAATGGTGACCAAACCATTTGAGACCCACTGAGATAACTCACCTGAGCTGTAGTTATCTCTCAAGGCTCATCCCAATACCCCTCCTCAACTTCTCTCTTCCCCTCCTCCGGGACTTGACCCGGAAATCGATCAAGACACGCCATTTTGAAGGACGTCCCAATAGCTGAAATGCACACGGAGGAGTCGAGGGTTGCGGTCGGATAATCCAAAAATCAGCTCCTAACGTCTAACCCTATCGTCTATTTCTTGACCTCTGAGTGAAACGTCACGGGGTTAAGGGATAGTGGATAGGAGAATTCGACTTTAGAGAATCCGACTGCACTTTCACTATCCAACGTGTTTATGATGCGCCAGCGGACGTCATGAATGTGCGTCTGCTGCTGTGGGGAAACTATGGAAACTACAGTTTTCTATACAGCGGACTACAAAATGGATGTTTAATAAGAACGAGGGACTACTGTAAACTCATCTAGAGACTCTGCACCGAACTCTGATGCTGTTGCTTTATGCTTTATGAACGAGGACAACAGAGAAACATATTCTTCGTGAACAAAGTTGGAATTGAAATAAAAAAGGAAAGTGAAACTTATGCTCGTCACCCTCTCCCTCCGGTCCACATTAATACAAATGATCCCAATACGTATGATTGTATGAACTATGAAAAGATCTTAAAATCAATACAAATGTATTTATTATAAACGTTAGTGCTTAACATCTATCAGTGTGTATATCACCATTCAAACATCTTTTAAAAGTTGAACAAATCCGACACAGCTCAGTGCTCTCCAGTACAGGTTAGCTCTGAGTGTTAGCGATGCTAATGTAAACATGCACCGACCATATTACGTCCAAAACAACTTTTCTGACAGGGCCGTGGGTGTAAAGCCAGCCTACATGTCCGATATTACGTCATATCGGACGCAAATCTGCATCAGCTCCGATGTAGCCCCGTTTTTAGAGATTTGGGTACTGAGGAAAAGAGAGAGGGTTTTATTTTCTGACGTTGCGTGAGTTCCCTGACACACCGGGGACACATATTTCCTTTCCTAAAACCAGGTGTTTCTGAATAACCCGTATTTCACAGTTGATTCCTCTATTAGCACTGATGAAAACATTTGAGAAGAAAACCCACTGAAGTAGACAAGCAATTAACTTGCAGAATCTAGTCTTCATCCACAGCCGGGATATTTAACAGAACCGCACAGAGCTCCTCAGGCTAATTGTACATTTTCATTAACAAGCTAAAAAGAACAAAAGCTAACTTTACTAAACTGTGTTGCCTTATTAACTAAGTATCTTGAAGAGGCCCTATTAGGCTTTTTGTGTTTTCCCTTTCCTGTAGTGTATCAGGTTTGTGCCTTAAACACCTCCATTGGACTACTTCTGTAACATAATGACATCACTATGTAACACTTGCGCTGTTATTGGCTAGCCCTCAAACACATGTGATAGGCTAAGGGGCACGACATCTTCTAATTTGAACATTAAAGCATGGAGACATGTCACAGTAGAGGCACAAAATACAAATATAAACCTGAAAATGAGCGAGAATGTCTTCATTAAAAAAATGCTTCTCTGTTCAGTTAATGTAAAAACAGGGTGAAATGAATGAAGAACTTAAGCTGATCTGAATCAAAGATGTCTTACTGTACACTTTTTATAATACGCTGCTGGAAACTTTAAAGAGAATGCAATATTGACCTCGGGGACACATTAAGTCATAAAGTGATTAGAGGCTTTATATTATATATATTTAAAACATTTAAAAGAATGACCCCTATATCACTGTCAAAGCATCAAATCAGGGTTGATTTATACTACAAATATGAGCCTGTAAATTAGCATAATAACAATTCAAACTTGGAAAACTTTTTAAGCGTTTTCTTTTAGCACAGCAATCAATAGGAACCGACAAGAAGTTTGGGGAAGAAATCTACAGTATTGATACAATCCTAATAATACGCATCCCTACATGCCTTATTCAATTTCTGTTACAAGAAATTTGTTATTAAAAGGTTAGACAGATTTCATGGCGTGCTGACCGTGTAATTGCAATGTCTCCAGCTTGATTCTTTCCTACGGTCTTTGTTGCATGTCATCATCCAATCCTCTCATTTCCTGTCATCTCCGCTCCCTGAATATAACATTCATCAAATATTTAGGCCTTTTTCTATATATTGGTGTAGAGATCATGCTTGATCTTCTTTTTTTTTTACTTTGTGGGTTATTTGTTCTGCCTGAGCACAAGCATCGCCATATGGCAGAGAAGTTTAACATCAGACGGTTTCTCTGCTTTTTTTATATAATTTTATTAAAACAGAGATAATGGAAAGGCTTCCCATGCCACATGAGAGCTACATGATAATAGGGATCAGCATCTGTAAAGGACCCTCCATACAAGTCGTTTTTCTAAAGCCCGACGTACACAGAGAAGAAAAAATGCAGAGGATGAAAAAATCAGTTCATATGATTGTACCAATAGAAGAGAGCTACTCAGCTTCAACATGTCTTTGAGGCTTTTATTGGTCTATGAGAGTAGAGGTTTGTTTTATGTGCTTCTCCAGTGATTACTTTTTACATGTAATTGCAGGAAAGTACTGCTTAGATGTGATTTGTTCACACCAGAGTTTGGTAACAGTTAGGGGGAGTCTTCATTCTGCAAAGTACACTAATATTTTAGACAGCAGTGTCCTTTGCATTGGCTTCCCAAATTAGTTTCCAACCAGGGCCTTGAATTAACATAAAAACACTAACAACGCCATACATAAATAAGAGCAGGTGTTCAAATCTGCAGGAAGAAGTATTGGCAGTCTATCCGGCAGAGTTTAATACGGTTATATCGGAGGGGATTAAATTGTTTATGTAAGTTCTCTTTTGGCCCCGAAGTGCTCTGGAGCAGATGCCTGATGGGAGTAGCTGAGTGGAGTGAAGGTCGTGTCAAGGGTCCTTAGTATTCAAGTCTGCCTTTCTTATTCCTGCAAGTCTATACATGTTGTGAGAGTTGGTTTTTAAGTGGTGCTAGTGATATTGGGAGTATATTTGATGCTTTTTCTTTTGAATTATGAGCAGATTTCAGGCGTCAGTTTGGAGTCTGGAACCTCATAACCTTTGGTGCAGAGAGAGTAGGCACAATTCTTTACTTAACTTACAGGACTGTCTCAGAAAATTAGAATATTGTGATAAAGTTCTTTATTTTCTGTAATGCAATTAAAAAAACAAAAATGTCATACATTCTGGATTCATTACAAATCAACTGAAATATTGCAAGCCTTTTATTATTTTAATATTGCTGATTATGGCATACAGCTTAAGAAAACTCAAAAATCCTATCTCAAAAAATTAGAATAGTTCCTCAGACCAAGTAAAAAAAAAAGATTTATAACAGCAAAACACAATCATTGTGTTTTGCTGTTATAAATCTTTTTTTTTTACTTGGTCTGAGGAACTATTCTAATTTTTTGAGATAGGATTTTTGAGTTTTCTTAAGCTGTATGCCNGTGCATGCACTCCAAGGCACTAATGTTAATGCAATTGTCTTGTAAATAAAAAGTAATGATATACTGTAAGTTAAGTAAAGAATTGTGCCTACTCTCTCTGCACCAAAGGTTATGAGGTTCCAGACTCCAAACTGNTTTACTGAACCAAGCTGAGTGTTTTTCAAGGCTCAGGAAACCCTTGCAGGTGTTTCGAGTTAATTAGACGATTCAAGTGATTAGTTGAACACCCTACTAGTATACTTTTTCATGATATTCTAATATTTAGAGATAGGATATTTGAGTTTTCTTAAGCTGTATGCCATAATCAGCAATATTAAAATAATAAAAGGCTTGCAATATTTCAGTTGATTTGTAATGAATCCAGAATGTATGACATTTTTGTTTTTTTAATTGCATTACAGAAAATAAAGAACTTTATCACAATATTCTAATTTTCTGAGACAGTCCTGTATATCATTACTTTTTATTTACAAGACAATTGCATTAACATTAGTGCCTTGGAGTGCATGCACTTTACCACATTTGAACGATTACCACATCATGCCTCTCTCCCTTCTGACTGCAGACTTTCACCTGGGCCATTCAGAACAGATTTAAATAAACACTATGGGCAGTTCTTGCTGGGGAGTGGGCAAACAGGGTACAGTGGCCCCGTGACACTGAGCTAGGGCTCCCCTGTAAAATTGATCTAGAACCACCACTGTTTCACAAAAGGTTGACATGTTAAAACAAGTTTGTTTAAAATATATATATATATTTCATACTCTGCTGATTTAAAAATCACCATCAAACATTGTTTATTTGACATACGGTGAATCTCTAATGGTTTAACCCATTAAAAACACCTATTCAGTATATGTGTAAGTAAAAAGTAGGGAGTCAACCAGCAAAACAGATTTGTTTCCCCTTCCAAATAACGTAAAGGCTCATGAGAATACACCACCCCACATCTGAGAACCTCCACCTTGAGAGCTATTGTACTATTTGAAACCTTGTTCACAACCAATTAGAGAAAGTTTCTTTTTGGGAGGCGGACTTAAAGAGACAGGTGCTAAAATGGAGCGTTTCAGACCGAGGATGATAACAGGTCTATTCAGAGTGACAGTTTCGGAAAAACTATGTGTTATTTTAAAACAAGAGAATGTGAACATGTTGTAGTAGAAATGCAAAATGAAAGTGTGAATCTTAAAAAGGCATAATATTTCCCCTTTAAATACATTTGCAACAGTTGTTTTTATGGTCATTTCGTGGAGCGTTTGTGTAAAAAAAATGTGGCCAGAAGTAAACAAGCAGGAAATTGCATGTCATTCATTTGTGTAACCTCAGACCCAGCCTCAGTGCAGCAATGTCAAACATCTGACTCTGTTTACACTTTCAGTACTCCAGCTGCTCTCAGCTTCCTCCATTCACCAATGTTCACTCTGCTGTGTGTTTCTGTCCCTCCAGGTACCACCTCCTGTCCGACTCATTTGCAGAATTTCCAAAGACATGAAAAAGTAAATAACCTTATGGACATGTACGTAGGCATGTTCAGATGGTCTGCCCCTCTCTTTCTGTTTACTCCTCTGTGTTTATTCTTTGTGATTATCTCTCCTCTGTATTGTCTGCATCTTTCTCTCTCCATCACAGCTGGAGATGTGACTCACCCAGAAGGGACCATTTTTAAGTATTTGCTGCAGAGCTGTCAAACAGGATTCAGGCTGTTTTCCTAAACCTCTGCTGCAGAGTCTCAGTGAAACTTCAGAGTGATTTAGCGGTGCAGTGGTTACACGCTTTCCAATGTAATGCATCACCAAAGTTACTTCCTGTGAAACATTTCTGACGTCCACAGGGCCAAGATAGATCAAATACATGAATGTTTTCCTTAAAAAATGTGCTTCTTAAAATGTCTGGTGCAGCCTTTCTTTATTCATAGATCAATTATTATGTATCCATTGATTTAAAATTCCATATCTGCTTACACTGTCACTAATCTATCTTTTCATTTCAGTCCTATTTATTCCTCGTAACCAAATACAATTTCACACATTTCACTCTGCACATAATATCAAGCAATTGTTATTCAAAGACAATACTCACATCATGCTGTGGTAGATTCAGGAGTCTCTCTCTGAATACCAAATCAGTTAACGAGGGGGAAAAGAACATAATTTATTGAGTTTTATTTTTCCTTTAGGTCTGATTTATATTGCAGTGATCAGTAGCTAAAGAGACACTTCAACTCAAGGTGCAAAATGATTTATTGAATTTGGATGCAGTGCAGACTCTACAGCACTTGTATTCGAACGATGGATCATATGTGGACTGTGAGGGCTGGTTTATAAACCACATTGTTGAGTGATGGTCTGTGGGCACAACAGTCTATATACTGTGTACTCCTGGTGTTGGGCTGTTTTTCATCACAATAGAAGGAACATATTATTACTACAAGAACCATATTTAAGACCAGCTGCGTAAAACATCACACAATAATTGAATCATATCAATTCATCTTTTGTTGTTGTCGACTTAAAATATACAATTTATTTTGACTTATAAAACCAGGCCTTTTATGTGATAGAAGTCAGGCAGCAGGGTTGAATGATGCTGAATTCTGGGTTTTTTTTATGCTCAGACTTAAATACTGGAATACATTTGGTAGACCTTTCTAAGGAGTGCTCAAAGTGTCAAAGACAACATCTTATATAATAATGGTTCCAAAATACATTGTAAAAGTAAAGATATAATAATAGGTGCTGGGGCAATTTGACGAATCAACTCAAGATGCAAGAAAAAATTATCAGTGACTGGGAATTTGAATCAAATTGCCCCAGCTATTGATTATTATTATTAACTTTTACAATGTCTTTTGGAACCATTATTATACACACAATGAGTCTCAACCAAAATACACTTATAGTTGTAAAAGACGCTGGAGTAGCCAGCCAAGTGGTCTTTGTCTGGTACAAAATGGCCGCAGCAGCCACAGCAATAGCCAATCTTGTGATTTCAAAATGTCAACAGTTTGGAAAGGTCATTCTCCTGTTTCCATGCCATTTTGTATTTAAGGGCTCTTTCAGAAAATCATTCAGTTATTTCAGTGTCTCCAAACTTAATAATGCTTTTACCCGTTTAAAGATGGGGTAGGCAGCTTTTAAAAGTCCTGTAAAGCCCTTTGAGATGACATGCTATGATTCAAAGCATTAGCTACAATATCAGCAAAGTAGGAGATTGGCTGATAGATTAGCAGCTATGGCTAAGCGGTTAGCAAAAGGTTAAACTCATTTAAAGATGGAGAGAAAGGGCTGCTTTATTATTTGGCATTCTGTTGACTTTAGCCCAAGGCTGACAGCTGTGGCTAGCAGAAGGCTACACCATTTTCTCTCCATCTCTGAAATGCTTGCAGATCATTTCCGAATGTTTTTGTTAAAAGTCTGTGTAACGACGAGACGCCGTTACTAGAGCTCTCGTGAACATGTTTATATAATTTATTGATGTAGTATTTATTTAATGGTATAAGTGTTCACCCCCATCTTGTCTGTTGTTTCCGGTCGTCTCTGTGTTCCCTCCTGCTGATTATCCGATTGTGTTCACCTGGTGCCCTGTGTTTGCTCCTCCCCTCACCTGTGTCTAATTGCTCCCCCCTCACCTGTGTCTTCTTAGTGTGTGTATTTAGGTGCTGTTTTCTTGGGGCTGGTAGGGTGTGTGTGTGAGATCTTTGTGGCTGCAGGATGTGTTCACGGAGAACAGCAGGATTGAGGCTGTGAACTTTGTGCACATTATTTTAATAAATGCCCACGTCGGGTTATGTTTTTGGACGTTCTGCCTCTGCCTCCTTGCTTGGTCGGGCCGCTCAACGGTCAGTCTCACAGTCTGTCTTCCTTTTTTGGGTTGCTTTGTAGTTTAGGTAAGTTTTCCTGTAGGATATTCTGCCGTGAAACAGGCTCTCAACATCTGAATTGACGTGCATGCACATCTGCATGAGTCAAACAGCCAATAGGGTTAGGGTTAAAAAGACCTCCGAATGGAATGACCAGTGTGTGAAGTCTTCTCCAAAGGCTAGATTTTCTAAAGCCATACAAATGAACTGGGAGCGGCAGGAGTCTTGTTTTGTATTAGACAACTTTGAATGAAAATGCGTCGAAAGCTTAATATGGAATTTTGCCCATAAACTGCTTACTCCACGTTTAGAGGGCAAGAAGAGGCTTCTGTTTTAAGACTATAACAATTGTTTGAGTCTTTCTCTTACATTATTCTTCCAAATGTCAGGCCTTGTTGGCTGTTGTGTGTGCTGTATTTCAGCTGTTGGTATCATCATTTTCCACATAGAAATGCAGGATGAAACTAACCCGCCCACCTCAGTAAAAGAGCTGCATTAACGAACCACAAATTACTGTATTTGTTTTTTTGACACCACACATAAAGATGGGGGCTCTCTGGATTCAACTTCTGTAACGTACTTTGTATAAACATTCAATCAATTCTATTGGGCAATAAATAAAATCATAAAATTCACGATAGACAAAATAGTCCATGTACATCAGATGTATCCAAGTTTTCCCAAACAGCTGTACTCAATAAGTCTATTATAGTGAATGCAAATCAAAGAGTGCTGTCAGATCTCCTCTGGCTTGGAGAGTCTGCAGAGATAAAGGAGGATCAACCCTCAAAAAGTAAGACTTATGTACCCTTGAGCAAGACCCTTTTCTCCACACCGCTCAGTACTCTGAGCATTTCATGGTGGTATGAGCAACCTAAAATCTAGAGGTTTGTGATGTAACCCAGAGGAAATATATCCCAGCACAGTTATAGCAATACAGTTGTTGTGAGCTGGTACCAGGTACACCATAGCCTCTGGCACCACCCACACACATGGGTTTTCAGCCTGTAAGTAGCCAACTGTGCAAACATGGCAGTTTGAGTTTCAAATGGCAGACAGACGTTAGTTAAAGAGACATATTTCCTCTCCAGTTAAAGGAGACAGGAACAGGGAATTGAAGATTGGATTGTGATAGATCATGTAGTGACTAGTGAGACGTACCTCTTAATGAATGCTCATGGTGCCTAGTGTCTGTGTAAATAGGCAATTGTTTGCTTACACATTTGCCCTATTAATGCAATGATGAATCAGAGCAGTGTTCCTTTTTGGTGAAAACAACATTAACAGATTACACAGTTACGTTTTAAGACTGGAGACGTGATTCACATTTTACAGCCTGATATAACTTCTTCTGTGCCACAGACTCCAATTATTGTCAAATAGCTAATACAACCCTTCAATCAGCCACACTGCGTGACATGTTCCTTCATTGCCATGCGCACACACAGCAGCTTATGTCCAACATACACTGTCCTGCTGCCACAAATACTCACGAGAGCACCAAATGCATCATTTCCTTCCGTTTGTTTGCCTAAAAACTACAGTGACCAGCTATCTTCGGGAAATACGAACATTTCAAATTAAACTTTCACAACGTTATGAGATGTTTTTAAAGAAATGATGCGCTTGGGGCGGATAGCAGACTCATTGAATAACACTGATGTGCCTCAGGTGAAAAGCCTGCAGTCAGAAAAGAGGGGGAGGCGTGATAACTGTTCAAATGGGAAACAGTGTGCACACTTTATTCCAAGGCAATAACGTATCACTAGGCCACCAGGGTGGGTGGAGGGGGTCAGGAGGACGGGACTGAGCTGACCGCCCAGGGGCACAGCAGAGGACCAGGAACGGATCTCGGGCGGAAGGCCCGGGGGCAAGGCAGAGTTCAAAAAGGGGAACTCTGGCGGACGGCCCGGGGGCAAGGCAGAGTTCAAAAGGGGGATTCGGGCAGACGGCCCGGGGGCAAGGCAGAGTCTAAGGTGGGGGACTCGGGGGGCCGAGCATGAGGGCGAAGGCAGCGGCAGGAAGAGTCAGGGGCCCGGGCCCGAGGGCGAAGCCCACGGCATGAAGAGTCAGGGGGCCGGGATCGAAGGCGAAGACTGCGACTCTCAGGAGGCCGGGCTCGAGGGCGAAGACTGCGGCTCTCAGGGGGCCGGGATTGAGGGCGAAGACCAGACAGCTCCAGAGGCCGAGAAGAGCCCGGTGTCGGCCGAACAGGAACCGGAGCCGGTGGGATAGGCCTCGGCAGGATCCCCCACGGAAGAGTAGTCGGCGGGACCTCCAACGGAACAGGACAAGGGATTGGCAGGACCCCCGGTAGAAGAGTAGTCGGCGGGACTCCCAACGGGACAGGAAATAGGGTTGGCAGGACCCCCGGCAGGAGAGTAGACGGCGGGACCCCCAACAGGAGAGGACATAGGGTCGGCAGGACCCCCGGCAGGAGAGTAGACGGCGAGACCCCCAACGGGACAGGACATGGGATTGGCAGGACCCCTGGCAGGAGAGTAGTCGGCGGGACCCCCAACGGGACAGGACATAGGGTTGGCAGGACCCCCGGCAGGAGAGTAGTCGGCGGGACCCCCAACGGGACAGGACATGGGTTGGCAGGACCCCCTAGGGTCGGCAGGACCCCCNTCTTAGTGACTTGAATTATTGGCTACCTCATATTCTGTGTTAAGCTAAAAATGCTGTAAAAGAATCTGTTCAGAACAGGCCACCTGCTGCACCTTTTAATTCTCCATTGTCCATTGTGATACTGCACTTTATGTACTTACGTTTCAAAGGCTTGTAAACTACAGTTGGCACGGTTTCAATAAATGAAACAAATTTTCTCACCACATCTTTTGAGTCATTTTGTCCAGCATTTGCAAGCTGTAGACTCTCTGTCTAGTCAGAGCCATATATTGTATAATTGATGCTTTCAGTTTTCAGTTGAATGAATTCAATCCAAGTCAATGGAACACTCACAAGATGTCACCAAAATCACACTGTCCCTTTAAAACCTTTCAGAAAATGATGTAAGTGTATCGAATTATATCGAATCGTATCGAATCGTATCGTTGGCTGAATATCGTGATATATATCGTATCGTGAGCTCAATATCGTGTATCGTATCGTATCGTGAGATTAGTGTATCGTTACAGCCCTACTTGAGAGTTGACTTGAGAGGTGACTTGGGAGGGATCTCGAGAGGGAACTTGAACGGGAACTCGAGAGGATACTCGAGAGGGAACTCGAGAGGATACTCGAGAGAGAACTCGAGAGGGAACTCGAGAGGTGACTCGAGAGGTGACTCGAGAGGGGACTAGAGAGGGGACTAGAGAGGATACTCGAGAGAGAACTCGAGAGGGAACTCGAGAGGTGACTCGAGAGGTGACTCGAGAGGGCTCTCGAAAGATGACTCGAGAGGGAACTCGAGACTCCTCTCGAGTTCCCTCTCGAGTCATCTTTCGAGAGCCCTCTCGAGTCACCTCTCGAGTCACCTCTCGAGTTCCCTCTCGAGTTCTCTCTCGAGTATCCTCTCNAGTAGACGACCGCAGGTAAAAAACAGCCAAGTATTAACAATGTCACACACATCCTTCGTCCTGGGTTTACGTTCCTAATTTCACCTGGTTTTATTGGAGGAAATAAAGTTCCGAATTTATGAGATTTGTTTCCTGACTTTGTCTTTGTGAGTGGTTCCTTTGTTTCGGTATAAGTGTTGCTGCTGGCTGTTTCTGTCTGTCTTTTTGGTCCTTTGAATTTTATGTGTGTTCTGATTAAATGTATGTTTGTTCTGTGTCAACTCCTCCCTCCTGCTTTGTGTCCCTGTGGTCCACTTTGTGTAAGCCCATTTTAATTCTGTGTTGGTCCCTTTGATTGGCTGTCCCTTGGTGTCTGTCTAGATTGTCTGTTCTGTGGTGTTGCGTCTGGTCTTTTGGTTTCTGTCTAGATCTGTTCCTGGTGTTGCGTCTGTCTTTTGGTTCTGTCTAGATCTGTTTTGTGTTGTGTCCTGTTCTAAGCACTGTGTATGGGGGGTGAAAGGGGGAGGGAAGTTTGTCGAAAAACCTCAACCCCAACGGTTATAATAGTGGGGGGGGGGGGGGTTGACGAACGAATTAACGTGGAACACGTGTTGTTTGGAATACACGTTAGGAAAAAATATACAGGTAGAATTACAGCATTTTACCTTCTATCTGGCTTGCTGCTTCGATTGGTGGAAGGGAGCGTCCAGTGTTTGGCAGAAGAGGGCCGCTCTGGTAGAGGCGCACCGGTTGGCAGCAGAGAAACCATGTTTTGTTGAGTTCTTACCTGACTGGATTTTGGACTTCCTTTCAACATGTGATTCCCGGCCTGCTAGCCCCAGGCATGCTAGCTCCCTGTCTCCCAATTCCCAACCTGGCACCATACCAGCCTCGGTTGGTTCCGTCTGAAGTCAACCCGTGCTTCTGCCCCAGTTCCTGCTCCTGTCCAGGAGTGGGTATTCCGAAACTCGTCTGGCTTATGGAGGTCCACGGAGTATTCAGGCGGCTGCTAAGAAAAGGAATCGCGTCGCAAGGCTAGCAGCCCCAGCCCCAGCAGCCCCAGCAGCCATGGTTCCAGCTACAGAACCGGCCCACACAGCCATGGTTCCGGCCCCAGTTCTGGCCCCAGCACCCATGGTTCCGGCTCCAGTTCTGGCCCCAGCAGCCATGGTTCCAGCCTCAGTCCTGGCCCCAGTAGCCATGGTTTCGACTCCAGCCCCTCGTCTCCGGCCGACGCCAGCTCCCCGTGTCCTGTCGGCGTACCGGCCGACACAAGTCCCCTCTCAAGTTCCTTCTCAAGTCCCCTCAAGTTCCCTCTCAAGTCTCCTCTGGAGTTCCCTCTCGAGTCCCCTTTCAAGTCACCCCTCCAGTTCCCTCTCGAGTCCCCTCTCAAGTCATCTCTCAAGTCTCCTCTCCAGTTCCCTCTCAAGTCTCCTTTCAAGTCTCCTCTCAAGTCTCCTCTCGAGTCTCCTCTCGAGTTACCTCTCGAGTTACCTCTCGAGTCCCCTTTCAAGACGCTTCTCAAGTCCCCTCTCGAGTCTCCTCTCGAGTCACCTCTCGAGTTCCCTCTCAAGTTCCCTCTCTGGTCCCCTCTCGAGTCCCCTCTCAAGTCTGCTCTCGAGTTCCCTCTCAAGTATCCTCTCGTTCCCTCTCGAGTCCCCTCTCAAGTCTCCTCTCGAGTTCCCGTTCAAGTTCCCTCTCGAGATCCCTCTCAAGTCAACTCTCAAGTCACCTCTCTCTGTCTACTACCGCCCCGGGAAAAGTTACCAGGTGCCCCCTGTATCTCAACGTCCCGGGGGGCCATCCCTTCTCAACTAACCGCAAATCGGAGGGTTGACCTTGGAGGTTAACCCCGGTGGCCCTGTAATCCCAACAGTCCATGAGGAGTCCACTCCATCTCAATCGCCGCACCGGGTTGCCCCTGTCCCCCTGGTGTCCAACCCGTCCCTGGGGGGCATCTTCTCATCAAGCCGCCCTGGGGCTTGCCCTTGTCTCTGTATCCCCCCAACCCCGTCCTTAGGGCGCCGTCCCTCTAATCACGCGCCTGGGGTTGCCCCCCTGCCTGGTACCATAACCGTCCTGGGGGCCGTCCTCCTCATCCAGGCCCGCCCTGGGCAGTGCCCTGTCCTGTTGCCCCGAACCGTCCTGGGGGCAAACCTTTGGAAGGTGCGCGTGTCCCTGTAACCCAACCCGTCCCTGGGGGGTCCGCCCTTTGGAGGTTGGCCCGTGTCCCCTGTACCCAACTCACCTCTGAGCTCCTCCCCTTTGTAACTCGCAACTTGAACCTCCCCTGAGCTTACTCCTTCTGAGCCTCTCCCTCCCGACTCT
>NW_011336115.1:254749-269297 GCF_000735185.1 Notothenia coriiceps
GTCGTCGGTACCAAAGCTGAGGTCGGGGAGCAGAGGCCTGCTGCGTCGAGCGGCACAGGACAGCCGCGCGCATGGCCGGCTGCGGTCGGAGGGGCACAGTCAGCCGTAGGCGCGGCTGAGGTCGGGGAGGGCACAAGACAACGACTTTGGCTGGCAGTGTCAGAGGAGAGAGTCAGAAGGAGTAGTGTTCGGTGTAGAGGTCGAGGGAGAGCTCAGAGGGAAGCTCAGAGGAGAGCTCCAGGAGGAGAGCTCAGGGGAGAGCTCAGAGGAGAGGCTCAGGTGGACAGCTTCAGAGGAGAGTTCAGTGGAGAGCTCAAGGTGAGAGGTTCAGTGGAGAGCTCAGGGGAGAGTTGCAGTAGGAGAGCTCAAGGGAGAGTTCGAAGAGAGTTCACTGAGAGCTCCAGGTAAGAGCTTCAGGGGAGAGTTCCAGTGGGGAGGTCGAGGGAGGAGCTCAGGGGAGAGCTCAGTGTGGAGTCGAAACCATGGCTACTGGGGCCAGGACTGAGGCTGGAACCATGGCTGCTGGGGCCAGAACTGGGGCCGGAACCATTGCTGCTGGGGCCAGAACTGGGGCTGGAACCATGGCTGCTGGGGCCTATACCGGAACCCAAAGCATGGCTTCTGGGGCTAGGGCTGCTATCCTGGACCTGCGACTCCTTCTCTTAGGAGTCTTTTGGAGGCTCCGTTCACCTCCAAAAGCCAGACGAGTTCCAGAGAATGACTCCTGGACAGGAGCAGGAACTGGGGAAGAAGCAGAGGCCGACTCCAGACGGAACACACCGAGGCGTACGGCGCCAGGTTGGGAGTTGGGAGGCAGGGAGCTAGCATGCCTGGGGCTAGCAGGCCGGGAATCACACACCGAGAGGAAGTCCTAAATCCAGCGAGGTAAGAATTTCACTAAACCTGGCTTCTCCATAGCCATCTGGTGTGCCTCAGCCAGAGCAGCCTCTCGATGCTGAACTCCAGACGCTCCCCTCCACTTATCAGAGCAGCCAGCCAAAGAAAAGGAAAAACTGAGTAATTCCAACCCAAACGGATCTGCTGGGCCCATTCTTGGTTAGTTCCTTCTGTCAGGGTTGAGTGAGGCAAGCAGGACCCAAATGCAGATTATTTCAAGACTACAGACAGAACTCTTCCCAGTGAACACAGTCCAAAAACAACAAGGAACTAACAAAGACTAACAGAAAACACAGAACCTAAATGCACACATGACTAATCAAACAAACAAGAGACATCTTCTTCTTCTTCTCTTGCTTTTGGCGGATTGCAAACAACTTGAAAGGTGTATACCGCCACCTACTGTACATGAGTATGAATCATCACATCATTCCAACTCTTTAACTTATGCTCTAATCAAAATAAAATTTAAATATATCAATAAAACCATGAAATAAATAAATTTAAAAAAAAATCTATGTTCTTTCCTGACCTAATGTTAAATTATTTTTCCTACCCCAGTTTCACTCAATAATTTAAACAGTGCCTTTCTGGTAGCTCTTACTCCCTTTCCTTTTGTTCCCAAAAAACCAACCACACTCCACTCCCTCTCTGCCTCTAAGACTTTAGCCTTTAATTGTTCTCTTTCCGCTTTATAGATGTCACAGTGTAACAAGATATTTTCTACATCTTCTTTTACTGCACAGTTCCCACACTTGTTACTGTCGATTTTCCCCATGATATACAGCGTACTATTCAAAGCCGTGTGATTTATTCGGAGTCTAGCCATCAGGATTTCCTCCCTTCTATTTCTTTCTTTATGAATATTAATTGTAATTGTATTTTGTACTTTGTGATAGTCCTTGCCTTTCTGGTCTTTCTCCCACCTTTTCTGCCAGATCTCCATCCCTTTCTTCTTAATGACTGCTTTTCCTTCTCCTTTACCAAGTTGAACTGGTAGTGTTATTTGCTTTTGTAGTGCACTTTTTGCTAATCTATCAGCACACTCGTTCCCTTTCACCCCCTCATGTGCAGGCACCCAGCAGAACTGCAGATCTATGCCGCTTCTGTGCAGTCTTAACAGGCTATGATTCAGTTCTATGAGAATGTCTTCTCTAGTAGTTGTTGTTGATTGTATGCTTTGTAATATGGACAATGAATCTGTACATATAACCACCCTATCTGGTCTGACCTCTTCAACCCACTGCAATCCTATTATTACAGCAAGCATTTCTGCTGTATACACTGATAATTGATCAGANCTGACCAGAACACTCACCGAGGAACAAGCCATATCACAAGACGAACCGACAAAGACAGACAGAAAAACCAGAGCTTAAATACACACAAGACTAATCATACAAACAAGTCACAGGTGAGGAGGGAGGAGAAAACACAGGGACACCAGGTGAACACAATCGGGTAAATTAGACACACCAGGGAAACTAACGACAGGGAACCACAGACAGANTTGAGATAGGATTTTTGAGTTTTCTTAAGCTGTATGCCATAATCAGCAATATTAAAATAATAAAAGGCTTGCAATATTTCAGTTGATTTGTAATGAATCCAGAATGTATGACATTTCTGTTTTTTTAATTGCATTACAGAAAATAAAGAACTTTATCACAATATTCTAATTTTCTGAGACAGTCCTGTATACTGCAGCGAATATGAATTGTTTCCATCAAATTTTAGATACAGGCTCCCAGGGTTTAATAAGGTTAGACTAAATCTCTTTTGTGCATCAGTCAATCCTAAATTAAATCCCAGATCAACTGTATATTTAAGGGTTTTCCACATATGTTCTTAAGTTATTGTTATGTTAAATGTTTTGTTTCCTTGATTCTTGTCTTAAATATTAGTCCTTGTGGATGTTGAAATGGACATGCTGTGATGCAAGAAAGATTTCAGACTTGATTTGACAACAAAGTATTATTCTATGATGTTATCGTATAAGTGTTCTCTTTATTTAAGTACAATAATTTACACAAAATAAATGTATGTTTTGTAGGAACTGATGGAGAAAGCTGCAAATAAAGATGAAAGTATGCTACAAACAGGCGTCTGGATCAAGTAAGTTGACACACTGCTTCACAAGAAGTTAACTTAGGCTTTTTATCCTCATAACCTGATTGTTTTGATATATTTGTATTCATTTTTTAGCGAGAATCAACCGATAATTTATTTGATTTGTTTGAAACTCATACAACTCTATATCAACTCTGGACTTTCCGTTGGAATCTAAAGCGAAATATAGTCTCACAGGCTTTGTGAGCCTGTTGTGCCTTGAACTCACTGTTAATATCAGTTTGCTTACAATGATAATGCTAACATGCTAAGGTTTCGCTGATATAATGTTAACCAGTTCTTCATCCTGGTTAAGATGTTTGTTGTTTATTTTTTCAAATCGGGGCAACAGCCTACAGTACATAAGTAAATCAAAAAAATGTAAGAATCATTTGATTATATTTAGTTTAAATATTTATTTCGAATATGAATATTATAATTGCTCATCTCAGAATTCAAAGCTGACTTACTGAAGAGCTTTCTATTACCCGTTCTTCTTGCTCTCCCTTCATATTTGAGGTTTAGCTATATTGATTTAGTGTTCTGTGGTTTCTGTGTCTTCTGCTTCTGGCTGTGTACACAGTATAGTGGCAACAATTTCTCCTGCCTCTGGCTGTGTGCTGGGTCCTGATTAAACATTGCCATATTTTTCTCCCCCAGGGAGCTGAACTAGATCATCATTGCACAATCCTCCGCTGCAACCAAGTTACCTGTGACGGGTCACAGACAGTGGATAGATTTAACTGTACCACCCATACTGATATTACAAATAAGCGTATATGAAGTTTTATTATTATTCCAAATATCTGTATCTCGGACTGTGTTCCATACATACCGTTGCTGAGACACCCACAGGGGTAAAACGGCATCCTTCCCTTCATATCCTTCCCTATTCAATGAAATACAAACACTCAATCCTGATTAAATCCAACTAAGCATGTAAATCCACATTGAGGTTTTGTTTAACATATTTTTGTTTGCATTCATTTGTTGTTTAATTTCCCACAGATTTGTCTGCCAGGCGCAGAGCAGAAGACAGCAGAACGTGTCGGTGCAGTGTGCCTGTGGAGAGGTGTGTTCAGGCGAGTGTGTGGACGTGTGTCTGCGTGTGTGTCGGGATATCCAGCCAGGAACAGAGCTGCTGTTGGGCGGAGAAACCCTAGGAAAGTGTCAGACCACGAAAAACTCCATGGCACAGGACAACCTCCCAGGTAGTGGATACAGACCAACAGTTGATTATAAGTCAATCAGACAAAAACATCCATTCATTTTGTTTGTTTTCGTTTTTAGGATAAATGAGGTCATAACCAGCCTTATTCTCCAGGAAGGTGTAGGGTTGGCTTTATCTTACTCCCTTTGGTTATTCAAATCTGTCATGCAGCTTGATTAAACTAATATGAAAATATCGACTAATCAATTTGTTCCATATCTCTAGCGGGTGCAAATGTATTAAAATGTAAATGAGAGGCCACAGTTTTAATTTGTTGTTGTATATCATCTACCTAAGTTACATCTTTATTAAGCTGGCACTCAGGTCCAATTTGCCTCCATTTTAGCTCTGTTTTTGGTTTCCACCACCTCCATTTTCATTTGATGCTTCTTTATACTTTTACTCCACCACATTTTGGAAGCCAACATTGTAATTTTTACCAAGTAATAAATAAACATTGAAACATAGTCATAGGTTATAAATATTAATCACCTTTACCAGCTATGACATAATTTCATATGTATGATTTTGAAACACGCCATTATGCTTAACAAGTACTTTCAATTTCGCTTCTTAAGTATATTATGATGCCAATACTCACACTTACTCACTGAGCTTTCTAATTCAGAAATGATTATTTTGTAGAATTTCTACTTTTACTTAAGTAAACAATCTTATTACTTCTTCTACCACTGCATATTATCCCTTTTTAGGTCAACAAAGACAATGTGCAATATAATTATTACAGTTAAGTGGTACCAAACAGCATTAAATGGCCTTGATTAATGTAATCAGAATGAATATTCATTCACTGTCTCCACCTGGAGGAGCTAGAGGGACATTTAACTCCAGAGCTAAGTGGACAACACCATTGACCCTTGAAAAAACCTCACTTACCAACACATAATCATAATCACATTCTGGGTTAAATTAAATAACCTTTGTAATCAAAAAGGTCTTAGTAGATGAATTAGCATCAACTCCACTGATGAAAGCAGAATTTCCACAAAATCCTTATTTAACAGCCATTGTTTTCATTTGAGTGCTTTGTGAAAAAAAGACTAAAAGCTGAATATTATTATATGGGAATTAATGATTACTGCAGCAAAAAAACCAAGTAATTAAAGCGCGTTTGTTTTGTAGTAATAAACCCTGGCTCTTCTCAGCCTTTAGCAGCATCCGTGTGCAGTGATTGATTCGACATCAAGGAGGGCCTCGATGCAGAAAGCCCCCAGCAGGCTGTGGCTCCACTGGGGTTATCTTATTAAAACCCTGGCTCTTACAGCACTGATGGAAACAGAGCGAGCCTGTGAATCAGGAATACATCTCCAAAATAATTATGAATACTAAATAAAAGGCAGCGGGAAAAGAAACAATTCATCTCTCTGCAGGGAAATAACATTGTAGTGGTAGAACATATTGATTTGATTGTTGGGGAGAAAGAAAGGTGTTATATCTTTTGGCTGGATGTAGAGTTACGAGTTAATGAGGAAACTTATTGAAGAAAATATATTGAAGAAATAAATTAAAAGCTAATTAATTTTAATGGGAATAAGTAAAAAATGAACAGAAGTACATTTATAATAAATATTGTACATACATGTGAATATACAGGTACAAGGTGTACATACCGAACATGTTCTGTACATGTTTATAAGTCACTCAGAGATGGTAACTTAAAGGGGCCCTATTATTCTTTTGGTGGGTTTTCCCTTCCTGTAGTGTGTTGTATACGTTTTTGTGCATGTAACATAATGACATCATTATGTAACACTCCCACTTCTATTGGCTAGCGCTTCAACACATTGTACGTGACTCTAGTTTCAGACAGAGGGTGAAAAAAGGTGCTGCAGCACATGTAATCTAAGCAAAATGAAGTCCTTTTTGAAAGTAAACACGTCACAGTAGAGGCACAAAATACATTTATGTAAATAAGAATGAGCACAATAGGGCTCCTTTAATACGTTCACTTACTCTATACTTGACTATAATTTAGAGAGAGGAATTTGATTAATTTGTATAAAAATGTCACTTCATATTTCCACGCATACAGTCACTAGATACTTTGTAGATGGACATTACAAAATGTAAATAAACATTTGTAAAAGTAGCAAAATGCATTGCATTGTTTTTTCCATACAGTACTAACCTGTAAGTATGCAAAGTGTTTGCATTACCAGCTAAAACTTTACACAGCGGCTTACAACGTCATCAGTGCTGATAATCCAGTAGTGCAATAGATACAACTTTAACAGTGATGCTGTTCTGCAAAGCTAGTGTTTTGCATTTTGCAGCTAACTTGCAGGCACTTTTATCCAAGAAATAGTTTGATAAACAGGAAAATGTACCATTGAAATGGAATTATGTTTTTTGTTGTTGATGATTCACATCAAATCCTATTTGAATCATCAAACACATGTACAGAGCAGTGCAATGTTAAAATGTAACCCATCCAAGTTTTAGGAGGGATTATATATCATTGTTTCAGACACATTTTCTCCCAACCGAGTCACCATTTACAATGTTTACTGTCTTTTTTTCCGTACAGATAACAAAGTAGAAGACATAAAAGACGCAGAGACTGTTGTACCCGACATACAGATCATTCAAGAGAAAACAGAGGAGAAAGAGGACAAGCAGGAGGAAGTGCTGCTCAGAGTCCCGCGCAGGTGCATCAAGAGGAGTCAGACAACCGTTCCACTGAGGAAGAGGAGAGTCCAGAAAACCCTTGAGAGTTTCACTGATGCTCTCATAGAGAACAACAACGTCCCAACAGCAGGAGGACACACAGACAGCACATGTAGTGAGGACAGACAGTCACACAGTAAACATACAGATGGTGGGACAGACTCTGGAGGCTTCTATCCACCTCCTCTGGTCCGCTGCAGCTCCCGCCTGGCAGCTAAACCGCGACGCGTTCACTGTCCGATCGGCCGTGGGAAGCACCCTCCCGGAGGCCCTGTTCAATCTAAACAGACGGAGGAACAGAGCTCCAATAAAGACACCACCCCCGTCACAGAGAAGGAGCTTTCGGAAAGTATCTCGCTCCCTGATGTCGAGGCCGCTGCAGCAGCATCGTGTGTTGCCAAGGCGACCCCTTCGTGGCCTGCAGGGATCAGAGAGAGGCGGTACAGGTGCTCCAGCTGCGGGAAGAAGTTCTACCAGATCGGTCACTTGAAGAAACACCAGTTCATCCACACAGAGGAGAAACCCTTCAGCTGCCAGGAGTGTGGGAAGAACTACACCTCTGCAGAGAGCTTCAGAGCCCATCAGGTGTGGAGGGGATACAACTCTTTATTTTCTTAGTCTGCAAGTCCTGTTATGCTTTTGGGGGTTTTCTTTTTCCTGCCTGAAAGGACTCATTTGTTAACTTCTTTTCTTCAGAGCAGACTGGGCTCTGGTTTCAGACAGAGGGTGAAAATAGGTGCTCCAGCACAGGCAGTGTTAAAAGTATGAAGACCTTTTTAAACATTAAGGCATGTAAAAATGTCACATGAGAGGCACGATATACAAATATAAACTTGAAAATGTGAATAATATGTCATCTTTAAGCACTAAAACAGGTTTTGTTTTTTTCGTTATTCAAGAGTTGCGATCAATTACCAACAATATTAAAAATGCAACACAATGTATTTGAAGACAAAACAAATATGTCAGGTCCCTGATAAACTATGCTGAATGTATTTCATATATACAAATTGATTTGGAGTAACTTATTATGTCTAAAAGCAACTTTTTGCTCCTTCCCCTAGTTGAAAGTTTTAAGTCTGTAAATTGAATGCATTTATTTGACGCTTTTCATGGCTTGCTTTGCCTTCTGTATCCACCCATTTGTACAGAAGCTTACAATAGGGCTATCATTCACACACATTAACGCACAGTTGGCCATGATATCTGGTGTAAGGTTAAGTATCTTGTGGTGTATCAAAAATGTTTAATGCAGAGGCTGGGGATTAAACCACCAACCTTCTAATTGGTGTATGACCATCTGCTAAAACCAATCTTGTTCGCCTCTGCCCACAGCCAGCGTCACTGTGGCCTAAGTGTGCAGAGTTATATTTACCTAATTTAACAGTGGTTTGTTAGACTTAAATGACTCAAAATGCTCTGAATGTCTTCACGCTTTCCAGGAAACTATGCACCATTTAACGCATTTGAACTCTCCAATCTGAATATAATTTATGGTGAAATCAACTTAAATGCAGCTTTGTTCTGGCTCTATTCATAAACGGTCCATTTATAAATAGAGCCTGATTTAGACTGTTGGGAATAAGGATCTCTTAAATGTGGTACAATAAGCAAGACATTTCAGAAAAAGAAATTGTCAAACAACACAGTAAAATAAATGTCTCATGCATTTTTTTACTAACATTCCTTTTTATTAATGAAAGAAATGAACAGCAAACATACTAATATATGCAATAGATAGATAATAACACTTTCTTCCTTCCTCACATACTTCCTTCCCTCTGTATTTCTTTATTGTTTTCTAAGGATGTCTTCCTGTAGCCTATTATTTATTCCTCTTTGCTCGGTTATCCATTGAACAAACACTTGACAGCTAAATGGCCTCAGAAAAACAAGCACCGTCACCTGTGGATGTATTTTAAACGGCGTGCGTGTGTGTGGGGGGGTTTGGGGAGAAATATTCAATGCTTCCTTGATAGGGATGAGCTCATCAAGCAAGGTAGCAATTTCCTCCTGTCAGTGAAGAGTAACAATAGCAGCAGTAATAATACATTTCCTTAGAAATAATGACGGTATTATTTGCAGATGAGTCACCGCGGGGAGCGTCCCTTCTCCTGCCCTCACTGTGAGAAGAGCTACGGGCTGAAGCGGGATCTGAAGGAGCACATGGTGCTGCACACCGGGGAGAAGCCCTACGCCTGCGAGCACTGTGGCAAGGCGTTCGCTCGCCGGCCCTCTCTACGCATCCACCGCCTCCTCCACTGCAGCAAAAAGGTTTACGCACAGCCTCCGAAGGTAAGGAGGCGTGATTCTCTTAAACTGCTCTGTGAAGGTTCCCCGATGAGATTTAGAACTAGTGTGTTTTTGTTCATCTTGGAAGCACGTCAAGATAAGATACACCTTTATGATCCTTTGGAGTGTTACAGCACCACAAGGGAAGACCAAAGTACAGAAACATACAGAAAACTCAAATAA
The DNA here is from genome assembly GCF_000735185.1 of Notothenia coriiceps. NCBI lineage: Eukaryota > Metazoa > Chordata > Actinopteri > Perciformes > Nototheniidae > Notothenia > Notothenia coriiceps. Next base: position 264,129 of record NW_011336115.1, read on the forward strand.
ATGAATACAAGATAAATTTATAGTTTTTCAGATACTTATTCTTATTATCCATCTCTTTTCTTTTTTATTGAAGAGCTTTTAGAGACAATACATATGAGGTAAAGTCAGTATGTCTGTATCAATATTGAGATAATTCTGAATATATTCACAATAGATCAAAAATACATTATTCTTGATGATACAGTTTATATACAGTTCACGGTAAAAGATGGTCAAACAGCATAATATATTATATAGAAATTGTACAAAAGAACAAAGAATAGAAAACATGGTTGTATCAAAGCATAGAGTATTATTATAATTAAACATGGATGTAAACAATGCTACTTTTCAGATACTTTTAAAATCAGCTTTATACAAGGAACATGTTCAACACAAAGCTGGAGGATCTACACAATCAGTACTGCGACAAGTACACTCCACAGATTCCCCCGTTAAGCACTTCTTCACTTGTGTTGTGACAATTTCAGATGTTTCTGTTTTTAATAAGGACAGTGAGCATCTTTCTCTCGTGTATGGAATGTTTCTTGAAATCTGCAAAGACCAAGGAGGAGCATCATTTTTGCATAATAATTGCTGTTTCTTGCTGCTTCACCTTCCCCTCAAACAAAAGTTGTATTCCTGCACCACTAGGCCACATTTTTGTATCTGTCCAGTAATATCTTAAAATTTCTATGCATGCCGTGTTTTTCCTCCTGAGCTTTTATTATTGAAAAGTAGGATAAATCATGCAGCGTTTGTGTTTTCATTCTCCCCCAGGTGCAGTGCACAGTGTGCCACAAGATGCTGGCTAACTCTGGCTCTCTGAGGAACCACATGAAGCTCCACACTGGGGAGAAACCTCACGTGTGTCAGCACTGCGGGAGGTGCTTCAGTCAGAAAGGTGAGGTCAGAGTCCGGTGCTGGAGGTCCAGCTGGCTGCTTTACAGTCAGCTGGGCTCGGTTAAAAAATGCTGCTGTGGTCGATGGTCTCTTCTTCCTGCAGATCTCAGCACAGACTGTCTGACTTGAAGAGGCCCTATTCTTATTTTTGAGGTTTTCCCTTTCCTGTGGTGTGTTATATAGGGTTGTGTGCATGTAATGGACTGCGAAAGCCAAAATGAAAAGCTTCCTCCAGAGGGAATTTCTCTCCCACACACTCCTAGCCAATCAGCTTGTAGAGAAAATTGTGGACCAAACTGTGTTTACGGTCAATAACTACTTGATCTTCTTATCTGACCTTCAGAAAGAAAGGAACACATTGCGTCAAATGTCAACGTATTCCTCTAATTGTGAAAGACAGGAAACAGGATATTTTGTGATCACATTAAGGAATGAACTTGCCTTGAATAAAGTGCCAACATACATTTTTGATGAGAGAACATAACTCCCACAGATTTTTGGAAAATACATGCCCAAATGACCTGCTCCCCCCACCCACTATATATAACAAAATGTCTCTCTGACTGTGTGTCTCTCAGGGAACCTCGAGTCTCATTTGAGAATTCACAACGGAGAGAAGCCGTATCCGTGCTCCGAGTGTGACCAGAGCTTCTCCCAGAAACCAGACCTGCGCCGGCACATGTTTTCCCACACCGGAGGAGGCTTCCTCTGCAGCTACTGTGGGAAATCTCTGAGGGACCCGCACAGCCTGAGGTCCCATGAGAGGCTGCACACGGGAGAAAGGCCCCACCGCTGCCCTGTCTGTGGAAAAGGTCGGAACATGTTGGCAACATTATAGAATCAAACAACACTCTTGGGGGGGAATCAAATGTGAACACATGGTGGCTTTGAACCTGCATTAACTGGTTTTGTGAATATTATCATCTTAATAAGTTGTTTTGATTAATTTGTTGGCAAAATGTGGCTTTTTTACTGACCCAGAAAACCGAATTATCCTCTTTCGATTTGGTTTGCCAGCAGGAATATGGGTAGTTTTTTCTATACTAAATGGAAGATTGTAGCATGGGCCCTGAAAGAACTCATTCATGTTTGGAGCGGAACAAAATCATAATGTCCCACTCATCAGATATATATAACGTAATGTAGATAAATGATGGATTTACTCAAATGTATTTAATACCATATTTATTGATTACCCTTTTGTATAAATATCATGACTGCATTACAGTGACTGTGCTAGGCTGTTTTAGGAAATAACTGAAACCATAAAAAATGAAAACATTTAAAGATGTACTGTATATCTTCAGGAGTCATAGAACAAAACTAGCTTTATCCTTTTTATACAAATAATATATATTAATATTTTTTTTACTGTAAAACAGCATTGGTTTAACAATCCTTGTAACCTAATTATTAAATTAAATTGCAAACATGAGGTGAAGTAAACCGTTAATTTAGAAACAAATATTTTTATAATGGTTTGGTCATATTTAGTTTTAGAAGTGTCTTTCAACAGAATAATGTTTTATCAGTTGTTGATTTTTTGTGCTTAAGATTAGATGTTATTGTTTTCCCTCAGGCTACACTTTGGCCACTAAGCTGCGGAGACACATAAAGTCGTCCCACGTGTTGGAGAAACCATACATCTGCCACTGTGGCGCTTCGTACACGGTGCGACAAAGTCTGCTGAGGCACCAAGCCCAGCACCGGGCAGAGGGGGTGGCTCAGGGGGAGGAGGGGGAGGAGTCGCAGTCAGGTGGAGGACATGGAGAGCAGACGGAGAGCAGCGGCAAGACGGAGGTTGCACAAGCAGCTTCAGGCTCCAGCCACCTGCAGCCAATCAGAGGCAGACCCAAGAAGAACTCGCTTGAGGAAGGGTACATAAATCGGAAAAGGGCAAGAGGAAAAGTGGAGAAGAAGGAGGCGAGGAACTTTCAAGGCACTAAGACCTCAAGAGCAGAAGACGGAGGAGATGAGGAACATTCAGGTAACATCCAACATGTCGTCTACGTCCACACAAGCGACCTCTCCACCCCCAGCTCCACCCCTCTGACCCTCGCCTCGGAGAGCCCGCTGCCTGAGAGGGTGGGGCAGGATCTGGTGGAGGTGGTGATATCAGACGGAGCAGAGCACGGCATTATGGTCCCAGGGCAGCAGGCAGTAGGAGAGCTGCTGATCTTACAGGAGGAGGGGGGCGGACTCTATGTGGCGCAGACTGTGGAAATAAACACAGGGTAGAGGAAAATCTTCTGGCTCTCAAACATCGATAATGCTTTGCTAGTGGTGCACAAACCACCCCCTTGGCCTATTCAGGGATTCTTATTGTTGTTGAACATCAGCACTCTCTTTGACTCTGAGTGGCTGACATCTACTCTTGATTTTTAAAGATGTTGACAACACTTGAGCTGTCAAAGTCCATTTGAAGTTGTACTGAAAGTACTTCTATGATGTGTTCTGCATTTAGCCAGTTTATTCTCTTGAGTTGAACAAAATAAAGCATCAAAACAAACCCAAGGTTTTTTTTCAGTATCCACAAAGTATTCACAGTTCCTGCTCACTGTCAGCACTTTATGGTGAATGTATTCAATAGCAATGAAACACCTTGAATGGGGGTTCACAGGGGGAAGAAGTACTCAGATCTGCATTACTAAAGTGTAAAAAAAAACAGTGTTGCAAGTAAAAGACCTGCATTCAATTTTATACAAAATAAAAAAATATATATATATTAACATTTCAGAAAAAATGTAAAGGCATATTATATCAATGGATATTAATTATTGATGCATTATCATGACTTTATTGTTGATAACATTTGAATGGATTTATATACTGTTGGGTAGATTTTTAATGTATTCCCAGGGATCAATACGCTTTTATCTTAACATTAGAAGAAGTATAAAGTTCCCTAAAATACAATCGCTCAAGTCCCTCATAAATGTACTTAAAGACAGAACCATCAGTGGTGCACACTGTACACACAGCACTGACATATAGCATAATAAGGTTATTAAGTTGATATGTTTATGTTTTATTATATGGATCAACATTAGCATTAGTTTGGAGTTGTCCTATATAATCTCCCTTTAGCTCTGGTTTGATCTAGTCTACTATTTCAAAATAACTTAAAGTGGACCTATCATGCCATTTTTAGGCAATAGCATAGGTCTCAGATATATAAAAATATATTAAAAACATGTCTATGAAGTGTTTTGCTCAAAATACCAAACAGATCACCCATTCTAGCCATGCCTCATATCCCTCTATTTCACTTACTATTTCAAAAGTGCTGATTTGGGGTAAAAAGCTTTTTTTTTTAAAAGAGAGAAGAGAAATTGATTTTTTAAAAAGGAGGGGGCTGAGCTCATGCGGGATATTCTACCGGCAGATTCTGCGGTGATGAAACCCCATATCATGGATTATCAAGGATTATTTCTGAAACAGTATGGAGCTCAAAGGCTTTCTCTCTTGCCGGTTATACCACAAGGTGAGTTCCTTTTTANGCAAGGATTATTAGATCAAGGATTATTTCTGAAACAGTATTGAGCTCAAAGGCTTTCTCTCTTGCCGGTTATACCACAAGGTGAGTTCCTTTTTATTTCCTGCTTCTTCACAGACATGGGCTGAAGTCGAATAGTCAATTTAGCTTAGGAACCTTCCTAACGGAATGAAATGACCCGGAAGTACGTCAGTGGCAGCCATGATAAGTGCCGTTCGAATTCTCTAGATGAAAGGAAAGGAGGTTTCAAACTTCCTTTATACCTCCTTTAGCTTAGGAAACACTGGACCTTCCTTTCTGAAAGAAAAGGAGAAAATGCTGCCCCACAATACCTCGCAGCCGCAGCATTTGCCGTCACACAACATTCGGCCGTTCACGGAAACAACCGATTATGACCGAGAAATTATATCATGAAAGTTACGGTGCTTTTTAAGCATTTTAAAACTGATGTGGTAACTTGCCAAAGTGCTTTGTTTTGAAAGTTCAACACTATAATAATCAAAAGGAGAAATATGAACGTTAGTTTTTACTGAAATGATCAAATAAAGTCAACATTTCATAGTGTTTACTGAGCTGTGTGGGGTTTCTTAAACTTTTAAAATATGTTTTAATGGTGATATACACAGTGATAGATGTTAAGGACTAACACGTTTATAATAAATATATTCGTATTTATTTTAAGATCTTTTCATACAATCAAATGTATTCGGATTCATGTGGTTTAATACGTGTGGAACGGAGGGTGACGGGCATAAATTTCACTTCACTTTTTTTATTTAAATTTCAACCTT
>NW_011336115.1:272527-273750 GCF_000735185.1 Notothenia coriiceps
GTTGGCAGGACCCCCGGTAGAAGAGTAGTCGGCGGGACCTCCAACGGCACAGGACATAGGGTTGGCAGGACCCCCAGCGGAACCTCCAACGGCACAGGACATGGGACTTGAGTGGAGACTCGAGGAAACTTGAGAGTTGACTTGAGAGGGATCTTGAGAGGGAACTTGAACGGAGACTTGAGATGGGACTCGAGAGGAGACTCGAGAGAGAGAGAGGGCTTGAGAGGGACCTCGAGAGGTGACTTGAGAGTTGACTTGAGAGGTGACTTGAGAGGGATCTCGAGAGGGAACTTGAAAGGGAACTCGAGAGGGGACCAGAGAGGGAACCCGAGAGGGAACTCGAGAGGGAACTCGAGAAGTGTCTTGAAAGGGGACTCGAGAGGTAGCTCGAGAGGAGACTCGAGAGGTGACTCGAGAGGAGACTTGAGAGATGACTTGAAAGGGGACTCAAGAGGGAACTCGAGAGGAGACTTGAGAGGGAACTGGAGAGGAGACTTGAGAGATGACTCGAGAGGGGACTCGAGAGGGAACTGGAGAGGAGACTTGAGAGATGACTCGAGAGGGGACTCGAGAGGGAACTGGAGGGGTGCCGACAGGACACAGGGAGCTGGCTTCGGGCGGATAGACAACAGGAGACGAGGTGCTGGAGTCGGCCGGTACGCCGACAGGACACGGGGTGCTGGCGTCGGCCGGAGACGAGGGGCTGGAGTCGAAACCATGGCTGCTGGGGCCAGGACTGAGGCTGGAACCATGGCTGCTGGGGCCAGAACTGGGGCTGGAACCATGGCTGCTGGGGCCAGAACTGGGGCCGGAACCATGGCTGCTGGGGCCAGAACTGGGGCTGGAACCATGGCTGCTGGGGCCAGAACTGGGGCCGGAACCATGGCTGCTGGGGCCAGAACTGGGGCCGGAACCATGGCTGCAGGGGCCTGTACTGGAGCCGGAACCATGGCTACTGGGGCCAGAACTGGGGCCGGAACCATGGCTGTGTGGGCCGGTTCTGTAGCCAGAACCATGGCTGCTGGGGCGCGGGCTGCTAGCCTGGCCTTGCGACTCCTTCTCTTAGCAGCCGTGGACCTCCATAAGCCAGACGAGTTCCGGAATACGACTCCTGGACAGGAGCAGGAACTGGGGCAGAAGCACGGGTTGACTTCAGACGGAACCCACCGAGGCGTATGGTGCCAGGTTGGGAATTGGGAGACAGGGAGCTAGCATGCCTGGGG
>NW_011336115.1:273880-287505 GCF_000735185.1 Notothenia coriiceps
AAGGTAAAATGCTGTAATTCTACCTCCCACGGATAATCTGCTGGGTCCATTTGTTGGTCGGTTCGTAATGTTACGGTGTGTGTAGGAAGCAGGACCCAAATGCAGATTAAAGTGACAAAATAACTCCTTTATTTCAAGGCTAAACTCTTAACAAAGACTGACCAGAACACTCACCGAGGAACAAGCCATATCACAAGACGAACCGACAAAGACAGACAGAAAAACCAGAGCTTAAATACACACAAGACTAATCATACAAACAAGTCACAGGTGAGGAGGGAGGAGAAAACACAGGGACACCAGGTGAACACAATCGGGTAAATTAGACACACCAGGGAAACTAACGACAGGGAACCACAGACAGATCTAAACAAGACAAAACACAACGCAGACAGAAAACCAAAGACAGATCTAGACAAGACACAACGCAGACAGAAAACCAAAGACAGATCTAGACAAAACAAAACACAACACAGACAGATAGTGACACTAAACATCATTTTTTTGGTATACTAACGCCTGTTCAGCCCTTAGATATGACAAACTGTGGTTCTAGGCCGTTACTAGCTACAATATCAGAGACGGAGAGAACATTTTGAAAATAGTTTAGCCTACTGCTAACAACTAAGCTTTGAGCTCACAACAGTGGCGTAGCAAAATAGAAGAGTAAAGTACCATGAAATTATAATGATCAATGTACAAGTACCTCTAAATTGTAGTTAAGGGACAGGGTTCTAGGATTTGGCGCCATGAAGCATTGCAGTTGCAGATTTCAACCAACTGAATACCCCTCCTCTGAGCCTGTACAAGACTGTGGAGACTAGCCACTGAATGCAAAACAATAGGGGTGTTATCCTGCAGATCTTTCTGCTCTTTTTAGCTGCCTTCCTTACTTAAGGAGAAACTACATTAGTTGGCAACTGGCATTGCCAGGAATTTGCAGTTTTATTGTTAGAAAACAGTGGACTTCCAGTAATGAAGAGTTGTGTTTATCCTTTCTTGGCTACTGTACAAATGTGACAGATTCAGACTCTGTGGAAGGGGACCTGCTCCCGATGAAGATATATTCCTTCTAAGCTTACATAAGACATGATTCGTTTCAGTTATTTACAAAAATAAAATCATTGTTATGATTTTCTTATTCCATGTCTGCTGTTACATCCACGTACATTCTCACACACTGTCCCTTTAAGTACTGTACTTGGGTACTGCTTCGTTATTGCCACCACACTGATGTGTCCATATGTTTACATGGCTCTATACTGTAAATATTTAGAATAGTATAACGTTTCTGAGAATTGCGCCCCTATTTGTTTACGTGAAGAGTTTGAGGATCATTGATTTAACTCTGTCTTTTACCCTGTTATTCAGCTCTTCATCATCATCACCACCTCACAACCCCCTAATTGAATCGGTGGTGACGTGTGTGCTGCCATTGTGCTATTCCTGCCAACCTAAAGCCCTGAATGCTCTTTAGTCTGAATATACAGCTCTGAACACCCTCGGTGTGGAAACACTGCCTGGGGAAGCTTGTTGATGTTTATCCAGCAAGCGTCACAGTGCTGGGAAAATAAAACTGTATATATGTACCCTCATCCCTCATCTTGTTGTTAAGTAAGCCTGCCTGCTGTGGCATCATGGGATTGCCTCCTGGTCTGCATTCACGTCACGCTGGCTTTTGTGATGTGTGATCTGAGAGGTCTTCACCCTCTGAAGCTGATTTAAACGGTGTGTGAGTGTCACAATTTGTTCAGAACCAGGAGAACTTCATGTCGTCGCTCAGCCCCAGGAGGCTAAATTAAGAGCATCAGACGCTGATTAAATAAAGGCCTGCTCACTCTCTCTCCACTCCTTTCCGGATAAATAGGAATTGATTTATGACCACTGAAAAGTTGATTGTGTCTCATTTAGCAGCTTTCTCAAATGTTCTTTCCCTCACCTCTTTTATATCCAGTGTCTTCTCCTCTGCTCCTCCAATGTCCTTTTTTCCTCTTCTCATGTTCCTTGTTTCCCCTTTTTCCTTTCCTTTCCTCTTTTGTCTCTCTTCAGTTATCTTTCCTCTCCTTTCCTCTTCTCTACCCTTGCTTCATCCGCTTTACTTATCGTTTCTTGTTTGTGTCCTCTCCTGTCTTTCTTCTTCTGGCTTTTACTGGCCATTCTGCTATTCTCCCTGATCCTTTCCTCTATCCTAGTTTCCTCTCCTTTGCCTATTATCCTCTCCTCTACTTCCTTTCCTCTATCCTAGTTTCCTCTCCTCATCTTCATCCTTACACCCTCCCCTCTATCTCTCTTCTACACTATGCCTGTCCATGTCTAATTTTACCTTCCTTTTCTCCCTCTCCCTCTTGTCTTCTTATTTTTTACTCTTTCTCTTCTCATCATCTCCCCTTTTTATTTTTGTCTCCCCTCTCCTTCCCTCACATCAGCATATCAAGGCTTTCCTCTTTCTTCCTGTTGTCCCTGTATCTCTCCTCTTTCCTTTCTTCCACTTTCTTTCTAAAGCCCTCTTCTTCACCAACATTTCTCCTGTCTCCCCTCCCCTCCTTGCCTCACCCATGTGTGCCTCCTTATTCATCTCATCTTCTATATTTCTCTTTCCTTTCCTCTTCCTCACCCTCTTACTCAAAGAGCGCTCATCTCCTTACTAATTCCTTCCTCTGATCTCCCACTTCATCCAGCTCTCCTCCTTCTCTCTTTACTTTCTCATTCTCATAGCCTTTTTTTTTACTCTCTCCCTCTCTCCTCTCACTGCATCTCCTACTCGTCCCTTTCATCTCCCCCCTCTGATACTCTCTCTCCTCCTCCTCCTCCTCCTCTCTTCTCTTTCCAGCAGCAGCCAGTGAACAGCAGCAGCAGCAGAGTCACTCAGCACGGAAACAACTTGCATGAAAGTGAGGAGCTCTGCTTTTCTTCTTCTTACCTCCTTCGGTTTGTTTTTGTTGCTGCACCTCTTCCTCATCTTCTCCACACTCTTCGTCCCATTCACTCTTTTATTTCCAGTTATTTCTTATCTACTTTTCAATCTTTCTTTCTCCACAGTGGTCTCTCGGGGAGTGCGGCAGTATGAGGGTACCATGTATTTTAAATGGGGTTTCTGTCCTTGACTCTAGTAGAGCATGTTGCTTTTTATATTTATTTATATGTTCTCATTTCGTTGCATCTCACTGGAAATAAGTAGGCCAGTTTAGTTACATGCAGCATGTCATCCTCTGGGCTCAGATGTGCTTATAAATGGATATTTTCAAAGGTATGACTTTTATTTTAATCCTAACTTAAAACATGCAAATCCTTATTTTTCGGGGAAAGATGTGCAGCAGGAGATCTGAGATGAAGCTTTATGTTTTTAAATACAAATATGACAACATATTGACCACAGCTGCAGTGCTGTGAGGATTTAGAGACATGGATGTCTTTCATCTTTAAATATTAAATATCAAACATTTTTTAAAAGGAGGGGAGATTATTCTCTTACCAAAGATACAGCTTAATTATTCTTTTTTCCACCGGCTTTAGTCTCCCCGCTTTCTCTCATTCCATTTCTCGTTTCGTCTTTTCTGTTATTTCCACGCTGGCTGGCATCAAGACAATCCATCTGCAGTGAATCCGCTGGAGTTGAAAAATGGGGATCATACTGTCAGACATTTAACCAAGATGGATCTACAGGATGTGTTCACTGAAATGGCCATGATGCCGTCCAATTTACCACCAAACTCTTCTTTGGTGGATGTCAATCAGACCTCCTCTTCTCTGGACAGATCTCCTCCTCTACCTCCTCACTCGCAGGTGGCGTCAGTGTTCATCGTGCTGGTGGTCACGGTCATCATACTGGGGACTGTGGTGGGTAACGTGCTGGTCGTGGTGGCAGTTTTCACCAGCCGTGCCCTGAGGCCACCCCAAAACCTCTTCCTGGTGTCTCTGGCTTCAGCGGACATACTGGTGGCGACGCTGGTCATCCCCTTCTCCTTGGCTAATGAGGTGAGGGAAAACACTCTGCTCTAAGACTCTATTTCTAGCTGGTGCATGTGAGTCATTGTTAAGAAAACTAACTTTTATATAACCAAAGTATGGAGAAATCCAAAAAGTTGACACAATGAAGACGCTGTATAAAGATAAAAGATGACCATTGTTCACGAGACAATGATTGTCTGAACCAAATGTCATATTGATGGTGGCCCTACATGAAAAGTGAATATGTTCAAGAAATGTCTTGCCAGTCCATCAAATTATTGTTGAAACATTTTGCTTAAAAATAACAAAAACAGTCAACACTTTTTTGGTGCCAGATAAAGTCTGTAGTGTTCATCTTCTGGGGACAATAGATGTCTGACCATAATTTCCCTCCAATATTTTAGTATTTCAGTGTGGACCAACAGGTTGGACTGACTGATTTTTCAATCCCTTAAAAGCCATGCAGCTATAGTATACCTAAAGATCCATCAAACACGTTGAAACTTCATCAAACTCCTCCTCTTCCTGCCGCTACTTTACCAACCCGAGCACTTGCTCTCCAACGGAAAAATAAGTTGGACACACAAAGTGACAAACTTTGCACGGCAGTTGGGATTAACAAAATACACGAGAATCAGAAAATCAGGAGATACCACTTCAATCATTTTTTGGCTTCAAGTGTTCCTTTTTGTCCAAACCACATTGTGTTTCTTTCCTTCTGTGATGAGTTACTGGTAGCTACGACTGTGGTTAAGGTGTGTGTCGCAACACAAAAAGGCAACTGTAACTCGGAACAACAATGTGGGATCATGAAGAGTAAAATGTAGATGCTGCCATATTATAAACTATATCATAATAACTGAAGAGGATTTCTTCATTTGAAAAAGAGCAAAGAAAGGCACTCAAGGCTTTTCTTGATGGTAAAGATCATTTCGATCTTCTCCTGACTGGCTTGATTGACAGATGGATCATTTAATCACCTGTGACTTCATGTAAATTGATCTTAAGTCACCAACCTTTCACAACAGCTTGAATCGGAACAATTACAAATATTTTAACATGAGAAAATAAACACCTGAAATCATCAAATGCGTTCTAGCAATGTCTGCAAGAAACATAGTTTATCAATAATTGCTCATCAATGATGAACGTTGTAGTACATACATAATTTAACTGGAAGGGAACATATAATCAAAGGTATTTGGGGAAATGTTCATATTTCAATATCAATCATTAACACAATTAACAATGGATTGCTCTACTTGTCACTGCTGCGGTAAACAGCCATGTGTCTAATCTATAAACGTCTTTAATTGCTAACCTTATATTTCTGAGTAATTGTTGACAATTTATTTATTTTTACTTCCTCATATTGAGGCATGGCACGTGTCTCCTCTCTGATGTTCTCTGCACCCAGTAACAACTTCACTGATTATTGTCCCTGCTTTTCATCAGCCTTTAATACTTGAAGTAGCTTCTTCTGTGTTACATTATACATCAGCCACTTCTCATGTCTGTCTAAAGTAGGCTCTTTACTTTGATCTACCACAGTTATATTTCCTTTCCTTTCCCTTCCAGACAGAAATATCTTAACAACTATTGTATGTATTGCCAATACATTTTGTCCAGACATTCAAGTTCCTCTCAAGATGAATACTAGCCTAATGACTTTGGTGATAAACTGACTTTGAATCGACCAACCATGATGAGGTCGACTTTTTCTATTTGTCAATCACTCTGGCTTATGCCCAAATACCTGAAACTAAAATAAAATCATCAGCCTCCGCTGTAATTTATGTTTATTGCTAACATGTTTGAATGCTCAACTAAGATGGTAACATCAACATGTTACTGTGACCATTTTAGCATGCCGTTAGCAGAAAACTCTACGAACCCTAGGTATAGATCATGGATGTATAAAGAGAACTAGCGCTGGAGACGTGGCCTTGTTTGTTCCTAAAAAGGTTGCTCTGTCACATTAAACCCCAGAAAACACAAAACTACTTGGATCATGTGTGTTGTGCCAGGGTGGCGGGCCTTTTTTTGATTTATGGCTTAAGCCACACCTCCAAACCGCTTCGTAACGTCCGGTTTCGGTTCAGTGAAATGAATGGAGAAGGAAAATACATTTAATAAATGTATTATAAATAAATAATTTAGGGACAAGAGGGTGAGATTAAACAAGTTATACTTCTTCTCACTCCTTTTCGAACACTAGATGTGGGACTGTTTTTGTTGCTATTGCTGCTGTTGTTGTTGTTGTTGTTGTTGTTGTAAATGTCACTTTGTTTTGTTTTCTCTTACATGACTATGCACTGCAAAACATTTTATTTTGCAAATTATTTATTTTACTTGTTAGAAATGAAATGTATCAATCAATCAATCAAAATGACTGCTTTTACAGTAGCTTTTCAGACCTAATCATTTCAATTTTGTATTTAAAGTATTCAGGTGTTTCTAATGGGGTATTTGATTTAGCTACTCAGCTGATTTCCAGACATCTCTTTCCCAATGTAAAGGTCTATATGAGTTCATCTGACATGGCTGTGGGGGAACGTCAGGTTGGGAACATCTGCTCTAGAAAATGTCAAAAATGTCAAAAGCATCCATCACAAGTTCCCAGAGCACAAAGACAAGTTCAGATTGTTTGTTAGGGCATTCCGAGAGCAAGCCATCAACATATTCAATGTACAATACAGCAAACCGAGAAATCATCAGAGTCAATATATCGGCAAATATTAACTCATTTCAGCTGTATTGTTGTCAGTGTACTGTATATATCAGCTGATGAGTAATGAGCTGATGAGCGTCTCGCCAGAGTATATCTGGGTCACGTGAATAATCCTTATAGCAAATGATTTCTTATGGAATAAAGAAGTTAGTGTAAAAGAGTTAAAAACAATATTTGGCTATATGTATGATATAAACTGAAAGAATGCATAACTTTTTGAGATATAAAGAATATTTGATGATCAGAATTGTTGTTGAATATCATTTTGTGAATTCATAAAGTCTCAGTGGCGAAAAAACAAAATTCTCAGTATAACCAAAGACTAGTTTCTTCTCTTTCCTTTTTTAGATCCTTATTTCACGTCTCCAAAACCTTTAACTGATAATAAATGACCCAAAAAAGCTTATGGAGCATGATCCAAACGTTGCAATTCAGCTAAGAAGGTTATTCTATCACCTATATGAAAATCTACAAAGTAGAGGCCAACTGATTGTTCATTTGACTGCAGAGCATGCTCTTTGCCATTGATATATACAGTTTCTTCCAGCTGTGACAAGATTGTCGGCTTACGTTTTTTTCGAGAGCGCTTTCATGAAACCACAGGGGCAAACACACAGAGAGGTTTTACCTCAAACCAAACCGTAACCATAGCAGTAATGAGGTATTGACTGTATTGTTTCTTTAGGCGCAATGATCCTTAAGGTGCCTCGCTCAAGGCCAGTTTTTCCTCCTTTACTGGGGCTTAAATTCGTCATTAACATATTGTTATTGGTTTCTTTTATTTCCAGGTCATGGGCTACTGGTACTTTGGCTCCATCTGGTGCTCCTTCTACCTGGCTCTAGACGTCCTCTTTTGCACGTCCTCCATCGTCCACCTTTGCGCCATCAGCCTCGACCGCTACTGGTCCGTCACTAAAGCCGTCAGCTACAACCGCAAAAGGACGCCCAAAAGAATTAAAGTTATGATCAGCATTGTGTGGCTTATATCTATTATCATCTCTTCGCCGCCGCTCCTCATGACGCAGAATGAGGAGTTCTTGGGGTTGGAGGAGGCCGGTGAGACGCAAAGGCAGGAGTGTCTTCTCAACAACCAGACGTGGTACATCCTCTCCTCCTGCCTCGTGTCCTTCTTCGCCCCAGGAGTCATCATGATACTGGTGTACTGTAAGATCTACCGTGTTGCCAAGCAGCGAGCTTCTACCGTGTTTGTGGCAAAGAACGTGGTGGAGCGGCAGCCATCGCAGTCTGAGACCTGCTTTGATGTTACCCCCAGGATGGGTCAAAGGAAGGGAGTGGGCTGCGGTAAATCCCAGTATGAGCTCGACAGTCCTCGGCCTGCCAACCATCACAGCTCTTCCAACATGGACAGCAACAGCAGCAGCCAAAAGAGAGGGGAGCTGGACGATATTGACCTGGAGGAGAGGAGCTGTGAGGCAGACATTAAAACGACATCTTCGTTCTCCTCGGCTCTTCGCTTCTCCAGGAGAGCCTGCGGAAACGTGAAAACAGAGGAGAGGAAGGACACAGAGGGATCGTCTAACAGGTTGATGCCTCCTCCTCATCCACCTTCATCCTGCGCCTCCATATCATGGGCATCATCCGAGAACTGCTCCCACAACTTTCTCCTCCCATCTCCAGGGCCTCACCGCAGCCGGCAGATGTCTCTGTCCAAAAACAAAGTGGCACAAATGAGGGAGAAGCGGTTCACGTTTGTTCTGGCGGTGGTCATGGGGGTTTTTGTCCTCTGCTGGTTCCCGTTTTTCTTCACTTACAGCCTCCATGCAGTCTGCAGAGAGAAGTGCACGATCCCCGATACACTCTTTAACCTCTTTTTCTGGATTGGATACTGCAACAGCTGCCTGAACCCCATCATATACACCATCTTTAACCGAGACTTCAGGAAGGCCTTCAAGAAGATTTTATTCCAGACTAATAAACGCACATAAACTGTGTGTGTGTGTGTGTGTTTGTGTGTGTGTGTGTGTGTGTGTGTGTGTGTGTGTGTGTGTGTGTGTGTGTGTGTGTGTGAGAGTTTTAATCCTGTTTTCCACTGTGCTGTCATACCGACATTAAAGGGCTTGCCATACAGCGTGAGTTTTTATTTATTATTCAATTTCAATTTCACTTTGTAATGAACAGGAGAGAGATTATTATTTAAGACACATGGAAACATTTGAGAATTTACTTATTTGATGCAAAAACAGTTCAACATTACAATGTGGGTTTTGCCTGAATCTGAATGTTAATTAGAGAGGTGGCCGCAGGGCTGTAAACTACATTCTAGTAGAGCGCCGAGATGTGCACCGTCGGAATCCAGCTGTCAGTCTCTGCAAGCCTTATATTGACACAATAGCACATTTATAGGGATTTGGAAAAAATGACTGTTGTACACGATTATGTTTTTATGGCTTTCTGCGCCGGGGAGTGATAAACCCCATCAGCACCCAGAGCTTAAACTTTAACTTCAAGTAGACATACAGTAAAGGACGGAAAGCTGAATGAAAGTTAGCAGTTTTCACGGAGCAGCGATGTTCTGTTGACGGCTTGACGCTGCACGGCTTAGGGGAGAGACATTAAATATTCATGTGCAGCGAGCAGATGGGCTATGTCTCTAGTCTACAGAGAAAGACACAAGACAAAAGAGAAATAATAGAAAAGAGAGTGCCACAACTGAGCTTCTGAATACATCTAAGGAACCTTGGTCAGCAGAACAATAGATAATAATGCTCTGAAGCTCAGGATGAAACAACAGGACTGGCTCTTATGAGCTCTGCTCTCTGCTGTCTACAACAGTCAGACCTGACAGGGCAGCGTGTTGAACCCTGACACGACCCGGAAAAACATTTACGATGAAGCATTAATCATTATTAAATCCTTCACTTCATGCAGACTGTGGAAAACATTTTCTGATTTGGACGCTATTATCTTTTAAAGCACAAAGCTATGGCTGAAGTGACATAAAGTTCACGGCCAAACGCGTTACATAATTCCAGTTGCCATGCAACACCTCAGCAATTGCATAATTAACTATCTCCACTGAAGAAACACAGATTACATTTTTGTATATAAAACATGATAAAGTTCCCTATTATTCAACCAAAGTGCAAGAAAGTTGATGCAGTGATATAAGCCTCCATACATTCTACAAAACGTTGCATGCAACTGCCTCACTTCATGCTTTTGAATTCTTCAACTTTTGCCTGAATCCAACAATGCTCTGCTTTTATATTGGATGCATATGAGACACTCAAATAAATGACATCGCCTGAGTTAGGGCAACACGAGGTCTAACTAAATAATGTTTTGCAAAATTCCAATCCAACCTGATATACTCTCTATATTCTGCAGTAATAAATAATTTTTAAGGGATAGGAGGATCGGTAAGTAACAGAACCTCTTCTCCGTTCTTCTCTTCTTCTTCTTCCATCTCCAGTCAATGCCAGCATATGAAGTGGAGGGCAGCATATTTGGTGTCAAAGTTAGATTAATTGAACTTTTGCAGCACAAACTGGCGGAACATTGAAGTTATAGCTTACATAAATATAGAAAATATTTGTCTTTCTATCTCAGCACATTGTCAATAAATTCAATTCAATGGATCTTGTTAAATCTTGGCTGCCGTCTCTCAGACTAAAGGATCAGTTTTGAGGATGCCAAATGGTGTAATGAAAGCCTTCTAAATCATGGTACTACAATGTGAACAGTATAGAAACAAATACAAGCAGAGACATGTCATCAACGTATACAAAACGACCAGTTTGGGCACCTTTCCAAATGCATCCGAAATCCTCAATAGCAGAGTAATGTGCAGGGAAAAGAGGCAACACTGCAGTGTGAGTTCAAGGTCAATGTGTCCATTGGTCTCATTATTTGTGTATCAGTGTTGTAGTAACGGTAACATCGTGGGATTTCCTAAATATATGACACTGTCAGAATTTCAAGCATCCTGCCCGCAGTCACTGAAGCTCTAAATGAGACTTAATGACAACCATTAGTTAATTTATTTTTATTTTTGGGGGTTATAACAGTGGTTTGCAACCAGCATATGGGAGCTCACTTTTATAACCTTTCACCTTCCCTTTAAATATACATGTGGAGGAAACTATACAACTTGAAATACTGTGTTAAATGTGACTGGAAATAACTTATATTTTTCAAATTCAATTGTTAAACATAGGCAACAAAAATAAAAATGACCTTAAAAAACTATTGCACACCAAAAAACAGAATCACATCTATTAAAATAGAATTAAAAATATATATATATTTTATTAAACCAGATAAAAGTATTGAGATAACATTTTATTTTCAATGCTTACCTTACCAAGAAGGCAGCAACGTTACACATAACACATAACACAAACATAAAATACAGAGAACATAACTAAGAAAACAAAAGACGAAAAAGAAAAAAATAGATTGCTTAAAGTCCTTTCATTTGCCATCTGCCATTGCCACCTCAAAAAAGCACACCCTCATCAGCTGTTTGCTAAAATGTATGCTTCACAATGATTGGCTCACTCAAAACTGAGTGGTGAGACGTCCAATTACTGTATATTCATGGTTGTCAATGAGCCATCGATTCAGAAGGTGCAGGACAGAGGGCCAGTTTGAATGTGTTTGCTGTCCGATGGAGATTAACATTTTCCATAAGCTAAGTATCTTAGGATCTGAAAAGCTGTCAAATAAATATTAGGTCAAGACAGGTCACGTCAATTACTCCACTATACTGTAAGGAGTGAAAAGTAGGCTTCAATAATTGCCTTTGAGATGTTGTGGAGTAGAAATATAAAGTAGTATGAAATGGAAATAATTAAATGAAGTAGAGCCTGTGATTACCTCAAAATCATTCTGAAGCACACTACTTGAGTAAATGTACTTAGGTACAAGAGATTAATTATGGGCATGTATGGCCCCTTCATGGTTGCAATATCATAAGGCAATCCAGTTATGGAATACTTGCTACAATGTCACTATTAAATATAATTACTAGAAACTGTCAGGGGTATGTGAGGCAGTTAGACCTAAACACTGAACAAAAATAACACAGGCATAAATACATGACAAAAGGAGAGCTTTGTTAAAAGTAAAGCTAATACAAAAAAATAGCAAACACAAAACAAGAGAGTAGGCAAAACAAAGCTAAATTATCCCAACTCAAATAAACTGAGACGGCATCAAGAACAGAGACATCAAATCTACAGGGAACAGTTATATGCCAGGCAACATGATGATGAGAGAAGAAACACACCACAGGAAACATCGATTACTACCTGAAAAAGAAAACAGGCACATTGACTGATGGGCCTTAGCTTCCTAACTCTAATAGTTATAATGCCTGTGTGTTTATCTGCCTGTTTAGAAGAGGCAATGTCCACATTGTACATTTTACATTTATGTAATCTGTTCTATATTTAATATTAATATTCCTTCTGTCATATATTTATGTATATATATATATTTATATATATAATACCTTGTTAAATTCAACATGTATAATTTCTACTTTCTTGTTTATTTCTAGTCTTTGAATTTGTATTGTACAATGCCTTGTCTTTTTATGCTGCTGCAACACAAAACAATTCCCAAATTGGGATCAATAAAGTACCTTCTTATCTTATCTTAAAGAGCAGCCTGGGCCTCCTTAATGCGTGTGTAACCAGTCTGATAGGTGTGTGAAACTGGACCAGTATTCCAGGTTCTTAAAGGATGGGTAATAAATCAATGAATGGAGTGAATACTGAGATTTTATAAAGAAAGAAAATATATATATTGGCACAGGAATAAACAACAGTCTGCCGGCAGTAAATATTTTCAATTGTTTTTAAAGCGCTTGACGCTCGGGGGCACCCCAAATAAAATAAAATACCCCCCCCAAAAAAATATCTTTGTTCAGTTCCTTTAGGGTGCCCTAAGCGGCTAAACGAACCCTGGTGCGTTTAGCCGCTTGGTGCGGTTCATTTGGGTCGGTGTGAACATAGTCCGAGACCTCTGAAGTGAACTAAATAACCGGACTCTGGTCCGCTAAAATAGGTGGTCTCGGAGCGCTTGCTTGCGTACTCTGGAGCGGTTTATCGCTGGTGTGAACGCAGTCCGCACCAAAACATGGGAAGCGTAGTATTTACGTGTCAAAAGAACGCGGATATCTTCAAAATCTTTAGCCAAAGAGTCTTTCAAGACATCCGCGGTTGTTTAGTTAAAGAGTGAAGCAGAATTAAGTGTTGAACAGTGTCGTGTAAAGTAAAAATTCTCAGTCAGCTACATACAAGTAAGAACACCTGTCGTCGGTGAAACGCCCCTCCTTACTGCAGAACGTCTCTCATTATGTTATAATGTTTTTTAACGGACGTTGTCTGATTATATAATCATATGCGCGGGCCGCTAGTGTCTGTTGATCTCCAGATTAACAGCAGCATGAGAATAACCTGCCGAAAGTGCCGATGCTCCTTGGCAGAGGCTCCGGTAGAAATTGCCGGGATTTGCGTTTTTACCCCCTTAATGTCTCACCAATAGTTGAACAGCATTTCCGTGCACATGACTTGTGTTTAAAGTTTATAGTCCGTTTGAGTTTTACCCGTGTGAACGCAAACCGAACCTTCTGAAAAATGAAACAATGCAACAAACTGTGCTCTGGTGCGCACCAGAGGAGCGGACTATTAGGTGTGAATGCAAGACTAAAGTGAACTATCTAAACACTCAGAGAGTCCTTTAGCTCACCTGAGTCTCTCAGCCTGTCAGGAGATCACCTGAGTCTCTCAGTCTGTCAGGAGAGCTCTCCTCCAGCTTGTTGTGGAACAAACAGCTCCTTATGTCCGTTAGTGCAGCTAGCTAGCCAGATGCTAACAACACGGTCCCTGCTGGCACCGGTCCCTCTCTCTCCCTCTCTCGATCACACTAAATGTGCTACTCACACACACACACACACACACACACACACACAGCCGAG
>NW_011336115.1:293541-297533 GCF_000735185.1 Notothenia coriiceps
CACCACGGAGGAAAGCACTTCACTAATTGCAGTAGGCCTACACACAAGGAGCTCTACAAATGCCGCAGTTTTTGCGTGGCTGTGTCTTTAGTTGAAAGCCCAGTGGCGATCTGCTCATCGAAATAATATACTACAAAGGGGCGGACTGGCCATCTGTGTGTTGAACTTTCCTGTCGGCTCCCAGACCGTAGTCGAGGAGGGCAGAAGCAACAAGCTTCAGGTTCAATAACCCACTTTAGCTTAAATGACTGGAGAGAAGCGAGCTCTTCTTGAGAGGCCGTTGCATTTATTTAGCTGTTCTTCTGTTTAACAAAATACATCACAGACCTCTGTTTTTCTGCTTCCTCGTTTCACTTCCAGAAACATACACACGTTCCCTCACTGTCGGTCTACCATCCACAAACACACATGCACAAGCCACACCCCTCTCTCTCTCTCTTAAAGGGACAGCGCTCTCATCTCACTCTGCATGACCCTAATATCATAACGTGTGTTCTGGAGAATCACAGAACGGACGATTGTCCTTATTATTATGCCGTTTAAACCAATTATTTAAATGTGGTAAATGTGCATGTTTCGTTGACAGGTCCACACACTGCTTCCCCCGCCCTCCGGCTGATAGTTCACGAGCGTCAAGCTCCTCAACCCCCCCCGTTTTCACCTCTCCAAACCAACAGACGACAGGACGTCCATCAGACAGAGGTTTCTCCCTGAAGTCTCTGCAGCTCTATGGATACCACGCTGTCTCAATCCGTCCACACTGAATATGAGGGAAAAAAATAATAAGCAAATAATAAATGCTTTAGACAATAAGAAATATAAAGTTGACAGTTGAGTTGCTCAGTTTTTTTAGATTTTCAATACTATTACTGTATAACTAATATATCAGGTTAAGAGGCACCTTCAAATAAAGATTGGTCTTTAAATACATGTTGTCTCTTGAATTGTTTGTCTAAAGTCAAGGATCTAGAATTGGTACTTAGTTTTAATGATACAGTCTGGTTATTATGCTGTTTGGAGGAGGCCTCACAGGTAAGAGCACTAACTAGCTACCATCACATGTACCTTAGCTTGACTTAAATGTATTAAACGTATAATTAAGTGATATCAAAATATAAATAACTAATGTCATGCAAACATATTAATATTTGCTTGATTCCAGAGTTGAATTTAGCACAATTGCATACAAACGTCAAGGGATTTTAAGATTCTGAAGTCTTCGTTCTAAATAGAAAATAGCATGGATAATTTACAAAGGCTTTAAAAACACAGCAGGAGCCCAAGACAATTATAAAAGGTGTCATTATTTCAGTACAGTTCAATTGGTTTTATTTTCATAAACGGTTATCAACCGTTAGTGCCAAAGCAGTAGGCTACAATATATTAATTACTGCTGTGTAGACTACAACCACTACTTGTTTAGCTAGCATAAACTCAACAAAGCTAGCGTTAGCTGGCTAACTGACGTTATTTTGCCGCTAAACTGCACGATATAAAACGGTGGTCTTCAAAGCGGATTTAATCCTCAATCACAATAATAATATTCAAAGTAATACTGGGCAAGTAATGGGCAAAACTTACCGTTGATTGACGCGCCATGTCAGCGGGCTGGTAGCGACACAACCGTTAGCCCCGCAGTCAAGCCTCGTCGTTCTGATAGCTCCGCCCCTTCGCTCCAACCCCCCTCCCTCCCTCCACATCTACAGCTGATCTACAGGTAAAAATTACTTTTGCGACACATTTATCGCAAGAAGTGTAGCAAAAGTCAAGACCGCAGATTCGTCGATTTATACTGTCACAGAGCAGATTCGTCAAGTTGTAATGACTGATTTGAGAGGTTGTAATAACCAAGTTGCAGTTGTAATGGAAAATATATTTAAAAAATATGTATTTTTCTGCAAGTGAATATTTCATCACTAAGTTCATTTTTTTTCTACAAGCGACAAAACTTTTTTTTTCTTCTGTGACTTTAAATTTGGTTCACAGTTACGTGGATATTTTATACAAGTGTACATTTGGTTCACAGTTACGTGGATATTTTATACAAGTGTAAATGTATGCACACAAGCTCAGATTTTTTTTCTGCAAGTGCTCACATCAGGTTTTACACGCTCTCGCATTTTGCACAATATCTACCTTCATAGTCCCCATATTTCTTTTTTAAAATGACTCTCAAAATGATTATATTATCCAAATAGCTGTGTCAATGGACTAATTTATGATCGTCAAACCACTGCAGTTCTAAAATACATGAAATAACTGAAACCTTTTAAATATGTTTTGTGTAAGCATCTTATAAGGGTAACAACTTGGAAGTACTTTATTCCTACATATTTAAGTCCTCTATCTGAGGAAAGTACTTTTACAAACTTTAGGGACCCAGCAAATGCTGGGGCTCACTATCTGTCCAGTGACAAGCCATTTATTTGAACATGACTTTTCAATCACAAATGCTGAATTCCTGTGGTTAAGTTTTTTATGATTGACAGCCTGTCCTCCTTCTCTTGTTGTGAAAAAGCATTATGCGGTATGCATTTGCCTTCTT
This sequence comes from Notothenia coriiceps, assembly GCF_000735185.1. NCBI lineage: Eukaryota > Metazoa > Chordata > Actinopteri > Perciformes > Nototheniidae > Notothenia > Notothenia coriiceps. Next base: position 296,087 of record NW_011336115.1, read on the forward strand.
GACACTTTTTTTCTAGGGAAGCCTTAAGGAGGTTTTTTCTGTGCAAATTACACAATAAGTAGGACTTTTGGTCCTGCGGTCTCCAGAAACGCTGCCTCTCACTTTGCTGCAGACAGGTAATTATATTCTGTACCTTTTGTTTCAGTGAGGGTACTTCAGAATTCAGCTTCATCAGTCAGCTAAATACTTTACATAACATATTTACATAACTTTTTGTGTTATTATTATGTAACTTAAATAGAAATCGCCGAACCAGACTGATTTTGTATGCATAATCATTCTGAGTGCAGAGACCATTGACCATTATCTAAGCATAACCAAGGTTTTATGATTGATCTTCCAGGAAGAGAACCTCCAGGAGTGCAGAAAATCATGTCAGTACAGGCAATCGATCACACTCGATGGGCTTTAGACGAAATTCAAATGGGGAGAAATCTCAGAACTGTTGTTGCTGTTATCTGAACCTGTAAAGTAAAACATCTCAGGTGTCCAGCTTTCTTGGATGCACCCCAATGACGTTTTAAAAATATTTGTATTACAGTAAAACAGTTTTTAGGAGCCTGAGCCATTACAAGAATACTAACAATACTATTTATATTTATATATTGTTCATGTTCAAATTATACGTTTTCTCTCTATTGTAACTTTAGGAAATTATATTAAAACATGTCTTCATGGCCAAGTCACAGCAGCATTTAAAACCGTGACATTTTGCGGGGAAAATCGTTTTCTCCTAATATAATAGAGCTGCAAACAATGAAGTTAAAACGAGGAATTTCAGCTTTGGTGAGCATTGACTAGTTAACTTTTTTGTGGGAATGTAGGGCTGCAGAATCCAGCATGGAGGATGCTTTTGTAGCTTCTTGTACAGGCGTTGGTGGAAAGAGGTGCCCTTTTTTTTTCTTTGCACCATTCACTATCATTTGACCCCCTGTGTGTGAATACTGTACATTCAAGCAGGAATGTTTTGTTGACATTTGTAAGGCATGAGTCAACGGTACAAATAACTTCTGTACCATTGAGTCAATGTTGCGAACAAACTTTTGAATAGCATGTGTGAATATATTGACCCGGTAGTGAGTAGTACCGAACACCTCAACTCACCGCGCTAAATATACAAAGGAAATAGTCCCTGGAGCTCCCGGCCTGCTAGCATGTTAGCAGTTAGCTTAGCAACTAGCCCAGAAAGGAATTTCTAAAATACAGAGTAACAAAAACCAAATATCCAACCCAGTCTCACGGCATATCGTGTTATAGTCACGACATTTAATCTATTGATTCGTGTTCACCAACACGATTTCCCCCTTTTTTTCGTGTCACACAGAACGATTTTAAAAGCAATTTTCATGCCTGCACCACATCTTTTTGTCCGTTCGGGTCTTGGAAGACCGGAAGCTGTGGGGTTCATAAAAACATGTTCTTACTCAATATCAAGCCACGATTATTG
>NW_011336115.1:297593-318042 GCF_000735185.1 Notothenia coriiceps
ATTGCGGCTAAAACATCCAATCGGCGAGCTTAAACCATAGCTGAGGATCTTGGGTAATCGCTCAAAATGCCTACGTCTGTTTCCGGTTATTTTTATTTTGAAATTCAGTTCCTGATGGACGCCAAAAAAGCCAGAGATTATGGAATTAAACAATTAAAAAAAAAAAAAGGATAATTGTGTGTTATTGGTGAGTAAATAACAGTGTGTTATTTAGAAAAGAATAACAAATATTTAAAAAAAAGATTTCAGTATTCTGAAGGCACGAAAAATACTACCAATAGAAATACATTGCTTTTAAAATCGTTCTGTGTGACACGAAATGCCGTGAGACTGGGTTGAAATATCATAGCATCACGCAAAATGAACATATTTAGTTGAAGCAAAACACTTTACACAATTAGTGTTAATATACATATTACCTGGAAAAATCATGCTATATATTTGACTAACTTCTATTAGCTGTTAAACTATCACATCTGTCCACAACCAGTCCTCATTTCAAATACCGACTTACTACATACTGTCTTAGTTTTATACAGTAGTTTTGGGGCAGTTTTATATTTCATTTTCAGTTTTATTTCTATTTTGTGTCATGACCCTCACTGAGAACTGTTTCTGTGTCTCAGGAGGATATGCAGGACTTGAGATTTGTAACAAAAAAACATGAACAAATGTGCGTAGGTCTCTGATGTCGGCAACAGATATCATCAAACTTCACAATAGAAGCACATATGGATAGTTAAAAGGATTAGTAAGAAAACATTGTTAAATGATAATAATTTTTGATTTTCCCAGCTTCATCATGACAGTACAACTCTTCTTAGTGAGTCCTGTACAGATGTTACTCCATGAATTTGAGGAGAAACCTGACTTCCAGTCCTTTGTAACTCTGTTTCCCTTGGATGTCTGAACAGGAGACACATATCAGATCCCAAACAGTTTCAGGCCTTGACAGCCTTGCTGGTTACAGGTTAAAAAGTCAGGGGTTAATGTTTGTGTCGGATGTGCAGAGTCGCACTGCAAGCACAAAGGAGAACCAAGATAAAAAGCAAAACAAGACATGCAGACATATAAACAGAAATTACAAACTCAGTGATAGTAGCTTGCACATCTTCCTGCTTTTGTCTGTTGGCTCTTATTCTCTTCTTTGACGTTCTTTCCACCTTTGATCCTTTGGTCTTCTTTGTGTCTTTTGTTGTCCCTGCATTCTTTAAATTATTTCCTTCTTTCCTTTTAAAAGGTTTTAAACTTCAACCAGTTTTACTAATTGTCACATTGCGTCAGATCGATGTTTTTGTGTTTCTAAGAAGAATTATCACTTTCCCTTTGTTGGGTTTGGATTTGTTCTGGATGCTGAACAAAAATAAAAAAAACATTAAAGAACTTAATGGGAATAATAGGGGAAACTGATATTTTTAGAAGATGATGAGATGCAAAAAGCCTCCACATCTTTTCCTGTTCACTTTTATCTCTTTTTCGTCCCCTCTCAAATGAATCTCCCACCATTCATAACGCTCTGTACGGCTTGTTTTTGTTTCCCTGCCAGCTTTACTCTCAGTTGCCTCGTTCTCCTCCTCCGTCTTTAATTCAATTACGCATCAAATTAGTTTCTCAAATCCAATCTGTGTATTTGTTTTTTAACCAGATTGGATTTCTGTATTCAAGTATTGTTTACCCAACAGCTTTAACAATGAATAATGTGGCCTCGATGGTGGTTTATTCGTTTTTTGTGTCGAGCTGTTGGCTGGATGATATATTTTGTGTGTCTCTCTGAGGTTTAAATGTGATTTGAGACCGAGACACCCTCAAGAAATATGAATTGGATTTTAAACCACATATGAATATGATCTAAATGTGATTTGCATACATCATAAAAACATCCACCTGCCTGCAAAATCTAAGCACTACATGAATGGTAGAATAAACGTTATAGGTTGTGTATTTATCCATATTTGAATAACAATAAGACACATTGGTATACTGAGCACACGCGCCCAACCACATAGATATGCATTACAACGCAGATCAAGACCTTTCAATAGACATTCAAGAAGCCCTATCATGCAAATGTTCAGGTTTAATATTTGTATTTTGTGCTTCTACTGTGACATTTTAAAAGTTAACATAACACTGCAAACAGTTGATCATTAACACGTCTAACTGTTAGAGTTATGTTGAACAACCTCATTTGCTATCTCTTCTGCTCAGTTGTCTTCACCAACTGGTTTGGGAAATGTTTGTCTCATAGCTGCTGAATACTTTATTTTCACCGGCTAGTCTTTTACTTTGTCTGTCTGCTGCTGAGCATGTAGTTTACTGAGAGGTCTTATAGCTTTTTCTCTAATAAGTATGCTATAAGAGAACAAGTGCTGACTTTAAAAAGCTCCGTAAAGCATTTGCTTTGATCCCGGGTTTGTGTTTACATTTATTTGTTTGTCTTTAAGCAGCAATACGGGAAACCTACTGGCTCGATTTCTTTAAACGTGGTGGAAAGGTGTTGCATAGGCCAAGGAGGACATGGAAAACGAGAGATGAATGAGTTTGGAAGATTCACGTAAGCACCCCCTCTTATCTGAACAACAATTCATTGTAGCGTCCATATTCTTTCAAATAATGTCTCAACTCTCATGAATAAATCAAAGTTGGAAGAACAGTTTCCCAACTAGAATATTAAAGAGCGCTTACATGCACCTATTGACTTGGCAGAGGTCTGCGCTCTCTAATTTCCAATCCGATTTCACTATAGTTTTCTCACTATGAAAACAAACTGTTCTGTTTGCTGCCGTCTGGCAGGTGGTACCGCAGCACCAGGACAAAAACCACCAGACTCGGACAGTTTCATCCCACAGACCCATATGACTATTAAACACCTGAGCTTGCATTATTTTCTTTTTTTATTGTTGTTTTTTATAGATATTTTTTGTCTGTCTTGTAAATTGCACTGCTGAAGAACCTGCGATCTAAGCTTTTCATACATTACGTAACTATGCCATTAATTTGTATATGTTATGTCTTTGAATCTTGAATGAATGAGCTTTTCACATTAAAACCGCTTTAAGGTCAGGGAAATATTGTGACTATAGAAAAAAAATAATGGACTGGAAAAAGTTGGTTGACTGAAAATGTTATGCTCCTCGTAAAGAGACACAAAACTAGAACCCGCTATGCAAGAACACTGGGACGGAGACTTAGGTGAAGTGTCAAAAAGACTGGATTTAATAAGTCCACTAAAACCAGGCAGGGGACAAAGCAAACTCTCAACAGAGTGGGGAGAACGTGGAGCAGGGCCGAGACGGAGGTTGGGCTGGACGTGGCAGGCAGGACGGAATGGAATTTGGAGCTTCTGGAACAGGCAAAAAACAAAACAGGATTAGCATACGAAAAAATCCAACAGGAAGAGTATGCAAAAGTACTAGAAAATCTATTCAGCCGGAACTGGAGTTTACCACTGTGAGTATACGAAGAACTGGCGAAGTCTGATGATCGAACCGGGGTTTTAAGCAGCAGCAGGTGAGTGGTGGTAATCAGTGATGATGAGAAACAGGAGCGGAGGTGAGTTGGTGGAAAACGGAAAGTAGGTCAACCACGCCCAGCCAGGAAGACAGACAAACAGATAGACAAACAAACAGAAAAAAGGAGAAGGAGGTACCGCAAATCCTCACAGAAAAATTGTGACTACTCATCTTCCATTAGAAACTTCACTGCTTAACAAACTGCCCAGTATTTGTGTTGAGGCGGAATAACGACTGTTTTGATGAAAAGTAATAGAGTCTTCACCGAAGTCCTTGTCAGGGCAGATAACTGATGGATGAATGGAAGCATCAACAGGCAGACAGCAAGAGCGATACACAAAGTGCCTTTCGATTTTCAAGCCTCTTTTTCTACAACAAAGCACAGCGAATAGCAAGCTTTCAATTTATGCTGTCTCTCATGTGTCATGTAGCCGGTGCACTGATGCATCAGAGTTTTCAGAATCAATTTTCTCACATTTCACCATCAAATCATTGGAAAAGCTTCACTCAAATGATGGCAGTTTTAAAAATATTGAACATGGTACAGTATGCCTCCCTCAGTGTGCTGCCTCTTACAATCGATTTGAAACCATTTTTGACAGCAAACACCCACTTTCATTATCTTTTATCTAGCCACTGCAAGATACATTGACACCCAAGCCTTCAAAACTTACTTCGGACCACAAACATCTTCAAATGAAGCCTTCTTTTTGTTCTCAATTATGCATCTGGGGAGTTTAGTGACTGCTTCTTTCACTGTTGCACCACAACCCTTTCACAGATTCTCAAGGTGAAAACAATGCCAGTTTCACTGTCACCGCTATAGTCACAGCCCACTTTTTACCCGACTGTTCCTTGCACAGCGACTTCAGACAGCTTCTACAAAACCAACAATTTAAAGGAAAGTAGATCTGTCAGAGAGAAAGTAGGTCAGAAAGAAGAGAGGAAACAGAGTGATGTTCAATAAAGTGAATAATAAAGTTGGCATCTCAACTAAATCCTGCTACAAAATCAATGACTTAGAAAAGCATCAATATATACATTGATATGTGAAAAAAACAAGTCACAGCAGTAAATCCAGGTCATGTTATAAAACAGTACCATTATAATAGAGGCCATGATGTCTTTGGTGAAGAGATTGGTTTGAAATTGGAAGAAATGATAGCCAAGCCTAATGCCCTTGGAGAGACACAGCCATGACAGAAACTGCTTTCCAAATGCTTTAAAATAATAATTTTCCCAACCTGTGTCCTCAAGTTCCATTCATATGCGAATACATACTTACATTAATTGGATTGTGTCCACTAGATACATCCAGAAAGAGTTGCAATCTTGTGCCACATCACAGGAGTGTAATGCAGGATTTCCCCCTTAGACTAAAGTCTTAAATCCCTCTAGACTATTCTGCACAATGTTATTTATGCATGTTTTTGTTCCTTGCATGCAGGCATTGTGAACAATGTGTTTGTCCCAGACAAAGACTATAACACCTTCCTTTGAATACTTATCCAGCAGAGAGTTGTTTTGATCATTAGCAAGGGAGCAGAAAATAATTCCTGCAATTGTGCCAGCATCAACGCTCAAATCAATATTACACGATTTATAATCAAAAGATGTTCCTCCTGCTGAGCAGGATCTAATTAGCTTGACATTTTAATCAATGATTATTCATTTCGTTTTCCTGCATTTTGCTGCTATTGAAATGTTTGTAATTTTGAGAGCTAAAAGAGATATGATTATGTTATTATTACAGTATAGGTCAGTATTGTTTTAACAGTTAGAATACGTTTGTCAAGATACTTTTTGGGTTTTCCTCTCTTGTGGTACATTTCTGGCTGCAGCCCACCACTGCTGATGTATCCAGGAGAAACTCTGGCTCCTGGCCATCCTAAACCTCCACCTCCTCATCTGTCAGAGGCGGTGTTGGTGGAGGTGGTGAGGGGGGGTGCTCACTAACTCGTAAACAGCTCAGTAAAATAAAGGGAGCGATACAGATAACCCCCCCCCTTAAAATAATGATGATGAAGAGCAGATCAATGAGCAGACAGTGATGAGGAAGCACAGACAGTGTCCTTGCTCTGGTAAACATTTTGGAAAGGCTGAACCAACAGTTGCTAAATGCACGTAGAGAGCCTCGTTGTCTGCACTTGAATTGGTTGCTATGGAAACACGTTGGAGAGGGGTTTTACTGCGTAGTATATGATATAGATAATATTATAGAATACTTCATCCATCCACCCACCCATAATTCTATACAGTATACACCAGTCAAAAGTTTGGACACACCTTCTCATTCAATGGTTTTTGTTTATTTTAATTTGTGTATACTTTGTAGATTAATACTGAAGACATCAAAACTATGAAAGAACACATATGGAATTCTAGTTAACAAAAAAGTGTTAAAAATAGCTTTGCAAACTCTTGGCTTCTCTCAGTCAGCTTCATGAGGTCGTCACCTTGAATGGTTTTCTATTAACACGTGTGCCTTGTCAGGAGTCAATTTGTGGAATTACTTGCCTTCTTAATGTGTTTGAGACCATCAGTTGTGTGCAGAGGCAGGGTTAGTGCACAGTGGAAAGCTCTATTTGACTACTGTTGTTATCCATATTATGGCAAGAACCACTCAACTCAGTAAAGAGAAACGACCGTCCATCATCACTTTAAGAAATTAAGGCCAGTCGATCCGGAAAATGTCAAGAACTTTGAATGTATCCTCAAGTGCAGTCGCAAAAACCATCGAACGCTATGATGAAACTGGCTCCCCCCCCCCGGGAAAGGAAGAGCAAGAGTTACCTGCAAGCCGCAAATTAAAGCACCTCAGATTAGAGCCCACATAAATGATCACAGAGCTCAAGTAGCAGACAAATCTCAACATCAACTCAGAGGAGACTGCGTGAATCAGGCCACGCGCCTCCCTTTATATTATTTTGTGTGGTGTCCTGTCAAAGCAAAACATCTCTTTACAAGTGTAACTCACCAGCTAAATGTCACTAAGATACACCAAAACAACCGTTTTTGAAACCCTAAGCAGTTTTGCTTGCTTTACTGACCATGTTCCAAGGTTATAAACTTAAACTGCTGAAGCAAATTTATATTTTGGCCCTGCAGTTGTGTTTACATGGAGCGCGACATTGTTTTTGACAGCTGTCATTGAAGGAGCGAACATCCGGATGCATAAAACTTAATTGGTTGATTCATGACTAAAACTCGGTCGACACACAAGATGGAAATATGCATTCATATTATCTAAACTGTGTGCACTGCTCTGAAATGTGTGCGAGGTGACACATTCTCACCGCAAACTCTGTGTTTATAAATACCAATTTATGCAAATGAAATCCAGTAGGCCTATGCTCATTTTGTGCGTTCATAGGGTTTATACATCTGGCCGTCTCTGGATTCAAGTTGAGAGTGTACCTGCGCACAGAACATGCACAGTATCCAAGATAGGTGTGAAGTGTGGTGTTAGCAGTGGGGTATCTTAATAATTGAATGTAAGAATGGAACTCAGTGGGGCAGACTTTCACAAGCAGCTTATGACATTGTCAACCAGTGAAATTTCCAGCCGACTTATCTCAGAAACAGCATTTTTTTTTTATTTTGCTCTCGTAAAGCTCACTCTACAGATTAAGTAATACAATATCAGCTTTATTTTAGCATGTGAATGACATGTGCGCATGAAATGTTCTACCAGTGTGTAGAACATCGTTATCATTCACATGGTTGCTCACTAATAAACATACGGTATTATGGTATTATGGTGGGAAAGGAGCAGCGATTCTGGCACTGTACTACAGAGTGCTAAAGTCCAATTAGGAAGCAAACATGACTTTCAACCTAGTTTGTGTAAGGCGTTGTCAACGTTTACTTATTTTAAGTGTACGTCATTCACATAGTGTTACCAAAGACAAAAGATAATATATGGACATATTCCCTTCTGAATCATTAAACTGGTAGTTACAACAACTGATAAGGGTTTTCAAATGGGCTGATACAATTCAAAATGGGTGAACAGTGTTGACTGTTAAGAGGAAACAATTAATCATGCAGCATTACCCCTTTTAAATAATACACAGAGAAAATGACAATGTTTTTGCTGTTTTGTGGTTTCAGGATAGATCATGTCATTTTACAGCCCAGAGACTGCACATCAGATTTAGCTATTTCATGTTTTTGTGAGCACTCAGGATCAGAAACATTTCACAGCAGCTGACTTTGTGAAGAAGTGTTGATGATGAAGAGCAATATTTTTCTTCTACGTCCTGCTTTTATCTATATGCTTGTCCTTGCTTTTATTGTTGTCTGCCTCTGCAGACCAACTCCACTTTTAACTGTCACCTCACTGCTGTTTTATCATTCTTATCTTTTTCATCCTTTTCCCCAATAAATTATTTCCTGAGCAAACATCTGGGAAATGTGCTTTATGTAGAGAAAAGCTGCATATTACAGTTTTTCTCGATTGCTAACACACGTTTTTTAATAAATTGCTCAGTTTCTCAGAACACTAAACACAATTCACAAAACCACACATCCAAAGTGCAAAACACCTCATTTCTCCTGCTAAATGAAGAACTGCACTCAAAACGACATAAACACTTACCAAATGCAAACTTTTGCACCAAATATAACACACTTCATTCATAATACTATATTGTTTGACCACCCAACTCCACACTGCTGAGCATAATCTAAAGCAATTTCATCTTTTATGGGCTATGCTCTGTACATAGAGGTTTCTGCAGAGAAAGATTGCTTGAGTATACAGAAATATAGTAAGTGAAGAAATACAAATGAGTTGTTGAAAAAAATCACATTTTATTCAAAAATAACATTGTGCAACATGCATCTCAGCACAGTTACTATAGCTTCGGATCTCTCTAAGTGTGATGCATTGTTTGCCAAAACCAAGTTTGTAACTTCTGCTTCCTGTGCCTCATAAAAAATCCTTAGCCTTCCACCTGCACCTCTTTTTTTCTCATTCCTTCAGAAAAACAACAAAGATATAGTGGTTGGTCAGTGTCTGTGTTGCATAAAAGTAAGTTAACCACAGTAAAGTGTGCAGGATTTCTGTACAGTTATAGTATGCAACATGCCAGCGACTCAATTACAGTAATGAAATAAATAAGTTTCACACAACAGACATAAGCACTGATATGTCATGAATTACGTAGAGCTACAAACTGGTAACTAACCTGTTTTCAAGTCTAAGTGTCCGGATTACAGAGGCGACAGTAAATCGGCTTAGATTAGGCTGAACCCTCTGTCCAGCCTCTCTCATCGTCAAACCATGGTTGATAACATTTCATTTCATGAGAGAATTCTTTTTTGTCCACGTCCTCTCCCTCCAGCTCTACCTCTACCTCTAATTCTTCCTCCTCTCACTCCCACCCCACCTCTTCCTCCTCCTCTCACTCTCAGCCCAGCTCTTCCTCTTCCTCTTGCTTCCATGTTGGCTTCCATTGTTGCTGTAAGAAAGTACTCACCTGGTCTTTTTATAGTGCTAACATCCTGATTGATGAGCCAACAATTATGCTCTCAGGTGTTTGGTCAGGTGGAACGTGTTTCTTGATCATTGGTCCATGTGTGAGGCATTTTGAATATCAGTGTTCTAAACCAGCTAAGACGTGACTTTATCTCAAATTCCTGTGTCTTACGTGGAGAAACGTGTGCAGTGGTTTGCAAAAAGTGCCATGTTGATTTGCAAATTGTGTGAAAAGCTGAAAACGTTTTTAGAGTTTTGGAGATTTGAGCCGATGTTTTGCTCTTTGAGTGTCAGTTAAAATAATTGTGCTTTATGTATAATTTTAGTGTGTTAGCAATCGAGAAAATCTGTAACAAAACATAAATAAAAAGAAGAAGGAATGAACAGTATACGAAAACCACCTGAAATCAAGAAATACTTCAATTAGTGAACCAAAGTAACATAAATGTGTCACATCTGCCTTCTCATTCAACCGTTGGGAAAAGTCTCCGTCTCTCATTTTTTACTGATGTTAAATACGTTTGAAAACGTACATAAAGCAATCACCAAAAGGCAGGCCTCATCACACCTTGCTCTATTTTCTAGAATGATTTGGCAGAATCTGATTTTAATATAGATACATTATTCACATTCACACTGGGGGGAAGATGTCAGAGATTGGGACAAATGCATGAATCTCGTGATCACACTGAAAAGGAAATGTTGTAGACTCTGTTATTTTCATTAGTATCACACAGCTTAGCAATAAGGTCAGTTCTCAGTGCTCAACATATGTTGTGTGACAGATAAACAGATACATATAAATCACGTGAGCATCGGTGGTTTGCATTGTGCAAGTAGAAATTGGCATGAGGCATATTTTATCTTTGAAAATCACATCACCAAAGTGTAGTAATGGATTGAACTGTTTCTGTTTATCTAATTCATTGTTGTAATCCTAAAGCTCACTAAACTACGTTATTTACAGAGTTAGTTTACCAATAAAAGTTGCTCTGACTGAGTACGATTTTACTTCAGAGCAAATCCCATAAAGCATTTACAGTTGTAAAAGTCAAATAAATTGTTTTTGAAATACTCAGAATAGAGCACTATCATACTGTAAGCACTTTTTTATTGTCTGCATCTAAACTTATATCAACCAACACTCTTTATAAATCCAAAGGCCTTGAGGTGTATGGATGTCGTAGAATTTAACCAACCCGGTATCACGGCAAGACGTGAACATGTGACGATTTACCATGTTGGGAGACGTGAAGTACCAGACCTTCCTGCCTCTGCCTCGCTATGCTGCTGCGGCCACTGCTGCTGCGTTCAAGTTGCTGCTGCTCGCCTTCCCCACCACCACCCCAGCTTCCACCTGTAGGTTCGAGGGATAGTTATCTAATCATCACTCAATGTTCTATGTAAATCTGTGGACTGATGAGGCCCGAGCCTAGACGCCAAACTCAAACCATATGCTGCTTCTAATAAACATGTCAAAGAAACACGTGAGTGGTCTGACTGAACTATGAGTATTTTAATTTGTGGGGTGAACTTTGGGATTTTTGCAGATCATTTTCATACACAAAAACCTAAATAACACATATAAATCAGAATGGGCCTGTTCAAAACAACAGCTTTTCTCATACGCAAGTTGAGTTATACACCTGTCTTGCTGGAAGTGCATCAGCCAGTTTTGGCTCGTAGCTGTTTTGGACAGTAATGATGATTGTGTTGGAAGATGGAGCCAGAATTTACTCTTCACTTGTGTGGGGGCTTTCATAGTTGATTTATTTTTCATTTTGTGTTCAGTCTGTCAAATATCTTCCCATGACGCTTCAGAACTTCCCACTTTCATCACTTCTGAAAGGCAAATCAATTTTGGGGTCAATCAAATCTCCAGCTGCTCTACTGCCCGGGCCTCTGCCCCAACACCTATTTTACTCTGACTTCACACTTAATCCTCACTGAGTTATGACCAGAATAGTCATTATTGACTACCACTCTAATTGATAGAAGCTGCGCTATGGCGTCGAAGTCAGATCACTAAGTATTTTTCTTTGTAGAGTTAATTCGCAGGAATATTAATTGGCCATGCATGCTATTGGAGTGAGGAGAGGCGATTCTAATGAGCTATTCAGCCGTGAGGCTAAATCTGACACAGAACAGCATCCCACCTGACCTGCAGGTGATCCACCCACCACATCACTCTTCACTCTGTGGACACGTTCACACATACAGTTAGTTTTCTTTCAGTTTTTCTAATCCAATATGGGTTGTACAGAATGTGCAGAAATAAGAAATATAACACATTTGCCCCCCCATGTTGACATAGTATGATACAGCCACAACCAGGCTGTGATGGAAAAACTATCATGTTGTTTATGTACAGCAAAAGAAGCAATGCCAATTAGGAATACAACTTTTTAGGGAGTTGTATTATTATATATATCATATTTTTGGAACATTTTACTTATGTGTAAACTAAGAAGAATAATTGTAATGTTACAGCTGGAGCTATACCATTTATGTGTACTGTTAGATGGTTCAATTCTAAGGAGTATTGTGTTTTATTAATTCATCACATTTGTATCCATTGATTAAAAAATTTCTATTTCTATCTATCGGAAAGAAAAAAAACGGGAAAGTACAATACTTACCTGGAGCTTTTTTTTATGGTTTACATTCTATATAAAGTTGTGTCTAATGCCCTAAAAACTCAACAACAACAAGAAGACCAGGGGACAGGTAGTTTAATTAAGAATGTAATATATTTTTGGGATATTTTGAACTAGCTCCAACTGTATTAACCCCTGATCCTCTTCTAAGTACAATTATTGTGAGTCTGTTATTTTGTGACAATCCTAAGGCTTTTTCTTTGAAGATGCTGAGGCAGAATAAACAAAAACACGCCACTTCAATCCATTTTGACCCATTAATTACAAGCAGGTTCAATAAATGGATAGAGATTTGATTGGATTTTGAATCCAGTGATATTATCCGTATGCAAATAATACAAACAAGTACACAAACAAATGCTATTCCCTCTCCAAAATACTAAGCTAACCATTGCTATCACACAATTCAATGAAAGGACACTGGTAATAAATATCTATTTTTATTTAATTTACTTTATTAATGAAATCAGCACCTTAATTCTGCAGTCACGACTTCATATTTCCCCATGAATCAAGCCAGCTGGCCCAGATTTAATGGAATTTACAATTTAAGGCTATTTTTCAAGGCAGTAATGGATGCCGTCTGAGGAATCACAGCCTCATTAGTAAGACACATTACGCAGCTGAGAGCCGCCGCTGTCAAGGTGAGTTACAGAAGCTTAGGCTCTGAGCACTGGAATCGAAATTATTCTGAAATCCACCTGGAACCTGTCAGTACGAGCCTCAGCTGTTAATGCTGTATTTACACTAATTTATCTTGTTGCTGTGCACTTTTTATTTTTACTCCACATGCTCAAGCTGAAGATTTTACACCAGTGAAATCAATTTGTTCCAGTGAAGATTAAACAGGATGGTTGTGAACAGCAGTCTGCGTCAGAAAAACATTATCAGATCCAACTTAATACATTTACTTAATTATTCAACTTGAGTACAAATCTGAAATTGTACGTAAGTATTTCTGTTTTATGAAACGTTACACTTCTCCACCACATATCAGAGGTATTAGATACTTTTCATGATACCATATCTGACAACTTAAGTTTCTTTGCAGATCATTTATGTATAACCAATAAAATGCATTTAATTTCTGATTTTGTTCTTGTCATGTTTCTGTGTTTATTTTATCTTATCTATTTAAACAGATTTTTAGACTGATTAAATTATTGTTTGGGGACCATTTAGTAACTAGAGAATGCAATTCCTGAAGAATTGCTAGTGGGAATGCTTTATGCTGACGCTGAATTGCTATGCTGAAATGTAATGTGTAAGAAGAAAGTGAAGAATTTAGATTGAAATTATACATGAACACTGGGGGCTTGAATGTGTGATAAGAGAAGAAAAGAAAGGCTTGGAAAAGCAGCAGAATATTTGAACTGCAAACTATTGAACTAACTTGATGGCGAATGATCTGTCGCCATGGCAACGGTATTTGATGACACCCCATAATACGCTTAGATATGTTGATGGCTACATCGTTACCAAACCTGTGAAGTTTTGGGCCGTTTGGAGCATTTTCAATGAAGTTATGAGAAAACCGTGTTTCATGGCGAGCATTGTGTTGCCATGGCAACGGAATTTGAAGAAATCTCAAAACTGTCACAGTTTTGAGATTTCTTCAAATTCCGTTGCCATGGCAACACAATGCTCGCCATGAAACACGGTTTTCTCATAACTTCATTGAAAATGCTCCAAACGGCNGAGAACGCGCTAGAGTGAGGGGGGCCCCCAAGCCAAAGCTCGCTTAGGGCCCCCAAAAGTCTAGGGCCGGCCCTGTCTCACAGCGTTATAAACCCTTTTCTTACTCAATATCAAGCCACACTTATTGTTTTTATTTCGGCTGTGAGTGTTTGTGTGTGCTCAGGATGAGTTTAGCTTTTTCTCGCTGTATCGCCGACCCGGAAGCCTGTCCGCTCCTCGCAGCAGATTGCAGCAACGAGCCTCGCAACGAGCCTCGCAACGTCCCGACCAATCAGAGCACACTGGGCTCACAGGGAGGGNATATTGAGTAAGAAAAAGGTTTATAACGCTGTGAGAATGGGTCTACGGAGAGCATTTCTACGCGATCCGAACTTAGCAGCCCGAAAACGTTTACCCATTTAAACAGTCGTGGTAGATACCTTGTTTGTTTTAAACATCATAAATACACAAACAACTATGAATACTTAAAGGTTGTGTACCCGAATCTCCCGCTGGTCCAAACAAAGTAGGAACATCATCTTTCTTCAGTGCCTTACGCTGTACATATCCGGCATGAATCGCTGAAAGGTTTGTGAAGCTTTGTTTCGTGAAGTGCTGGCAGAGGGTGTGGCCTCTGGGTATTCACCCAGGAAGTAAACAATGGAAAATGAGAAATCTCCAACGAGGCGTTTTGGGGCAGCATAGACTGCAGTTAGAGTTTTACTTGGTACAGGGTGTACTTTGAGGTTTTTTTACTCTGCAGACCGTTTACATGCAGAAAAACCTTCATAACACACAAGGGAACGGGTAATAACCGGAAAAGCATGACATGGGCCCTTTATAACACTGTAAACTGCATTCAGAAGTATTGCCTCGAAAAAGTCATGATTTCGGTGTGCCTTCAAAACCTCCATCAGTCAAATGGTATTTTTAGAAGCTTGGCAGGGGAGGTCATAATTAAATCAATGCATTGCTGCTCTGAAGCACAGTAAATTGGACTTGCATTGGTTACCAATATGACATCAACTTTAGTTTGCCTTTCTCACCCAGTACGCCCCTGTCTGTCTTCATGGCATTGAGCTTGGTTAAAGTCCTTGGTAAAAGGGTGTTAGGAATATTGACTGACACTCTTAATGCATGTGAGACCTGGCACGCAATGCTCCAGTCTGGACAATGTTTACCCTTTCTGCCCTAGTTTGTATGTATGGGTGTGTTTACAATGGTGTATCCCAAAAAAAGTTTGGTGATCACATATGGGGCGAAGCCGTCGAGCTAGTTCAGGCAGTCAACTCGAGCACCAATCATACATTAACATGTGATGCACCTCATCCCTCTTACAACCAACCAAACACTTTCTCCTAAACATGCCGCTCTATAAGCTGCCAGGTCTTCCTGCCTCTGCCTCGCTATGCTGCTGCTGCCACTGCTGTGTTCACGTGCTATTGCTACAATCATGTTCCTGCTGCTGTGTTTCATGTTGCTGCTGCCTGCCTGCCCCACCACCACCCCAGCTTCCACTTGTAGGCTCGGGGGATAGTTATCTAATCATCACTCAATGTTCTTTGTAAATCTGTGGAGTGATGAAGCCGAGCCTAGACGCCAAACTCAAACTATATGCTGCTTATAATAAATATATTAAGAAACACGTGAGTTGTATGACTGAACTATTGATATTTTAGTAATTACACAAATCTCCTTGTGGAGGCAACTTCTGACTTTGTGAGGTAGGAGTATTATGGTTTCCATCCCAAGGCCTGCTGTCAGTGATCATGCGGCTGTAGTAAGCCATCAGTCAGAATTAACAGCCTCATCGAGCATTCAGGACGAGCATCAATTAAAACCAGTGAAGCTCAATATTGTTTTATGGTATATTTACATTTTAAAGCTTGATTTAATTATCCTGGGAGCAGGGAGCTTCCACAACGGCCCTGCCTAGCTCAACGCCCGCACATCACTTCCCTCCATTAATATATGGATAGGAAATAAAGGAAAGACTTAGTGCTGAGCTAGCTACTGCAAATACTTGGTACAGGATGTACAGAGTCCACGGATGACCTTAATAATGTGTGTATTCTACGTTTTTATTGAACAGTTTTTTTTCCCAGGAAGTGTAAAGTACTGTCTTAGGAAATTACGTTCCAGCAATAAAACTACTTGGTTAGGAGGTTAGGGTTAAGGGTTAATAAAAGATTATAGTTCTTCTTAAATTTGGCTCCTGAGGTGACTCATCACTGATGTCAATGCCAACCAAAATCAATTCATAACCTAAAGTAGTTTAGTTGCAGTTCTACCTTTTAAACAATACAGAATTTTGGTCTATTTATTACACCCCTGTACTTCTGCGATACTCAAAATGGTGCAATAGATCTAGTAAAAACCCTTTTGCGTCGCATACAGATGCCAAAGGACGCCTTCTTTAAATGGTAGCATAAGGTAAATGACACTGATCAAGTTTAAATTGTTGACTTTTTGGCAGTGAATAAGGGTTGGTTGATGGAGGTAAAACAACACATACTTTTTGTTTATTAAACCCTGATTATTTAAAAGAAATTAACCCTTTTCACTAAATTGAAAACTGCATCAACATGATTATTACATGACTTCAGGCTGATCAAGTGGCTGTCGTTTCAGATAAATGCAATGCCACACTGTAACTGTCTTTGGTGATGAAACAACTCTGCTGGATGTTTTCACACATTGTTTTTAAAGCCTCAACTCTTAATTGTTGTTGTATCACAGCGTTATAACACAAAGCCACACATCTGGATATACAGTAAGAGTGATAACATTATAAGCTGACTCTTTTAGTAATATCATTAAAAAAAATACTGGTTCAATATTTCTCAAATGCTTATTGCATGTGTCTTAAACTGCATGTACTAAAAGGTCCTGTGTTCTTACTAAGCAGTTGTGATGGTGCTTTGTGGCAGGAAGTTTCTTCAGTTTCAAAGAATTTGAGAGATGTGGGAGTAACTATCCACATGTCTGCTCCTGAAGCCATCATGAGTCAACAGTGATGAACACCTCCCACTTGACAACCCCGCTTCCCCTCCACATTCTAATGGAGGGATACACACTCTGAGTTATGTTTTAAGCACTTAAGTGCACAAGCGAAAGAACAGTGCTCTTGTGAGCGCCGACCGAATTGGCTATTTCTATAAAGCAGGTGTAGTCTAGGAGCTCTTTGCCTTCTTTGACACTCTTCAGACAGATAAATTATTCTGTGTATTTGTATTCACTACTATTTATACCTGGACAGTATATTGTAACTATTGATGTGCTATATTTCCTGTGTTTCCTTCATTTCTTAAAATGTCCCAAAAGCCCCCGTGCAGTTCAGAAGCAACGTTCATCCCTTTATATTTGTGTTATAGATGGCAATTACGATTTGGAAGTGAAAACGCTTTTTTCTGGCAGTAACATGTGCAATACTGAGAAAAAGGAAAGGTCTCTCTTTACTCAATCTGGGATTTTATTTTGGTTTGAGGGCCATTAAGAGCTGGCGAAGACTGCAGGAGCAGAGTGCAGCAGAGAAAACAAAGAAGGTGCAGGGAGAGAATGACAAAGGAGGAGGATAATATAAAAGAAGAGGCACTCAAAGCGGAGATGGATGTTGTGCATTAAAGGTGTGAGAATCTGAAGGGGAAGAAGAAATGGCCAAAAAGATTAGAGGAGGTACATGGACAAAGTGATGCGGAGAGAGGATTATGAGATGGGAAGCTAAAGGACCATTGTGCGTGGTAAGTTAGTGGAGAATTGTTGCAAAAGCATAGAGGGATCTACAGGCAGATGGAAGTAAATGGAAAAGAGAGACGGAGAGGAATGGGAGCTGATGGACGAGGGAGGTAGGTTGAGGTAGAGGGGAAACCATGTATTAAGTCAATGGGATGATGATGTGTCAAAGTGTGAAAAAGCTGGGAAAATGGGAAAATGCCTTTCATCATCACTAAAGTGTCCTCTCCCTGACCCCTTCAAGTGAAAATTAAAATGGTGGGGACTCGACGAAAAAACTGTTTCAATTTACTTCTAAGTGGAGCAACATTGATTCTGGGTTGAGAGCAGGGCCTGGAGTCTTACAGACAAAGGAGGTTCTTTCTCTCTCCCTCTGATTGAAATACAGATCAACATGACATCTATCCGAGTATTGCCTAATTGATTTCCTGTATGTAATCACATGACAGCATTATAATTGTTCAATGTGTCTTCAACCTCGGGGTGGACAATATGACGATATATATCGTCGTGACGATACAGTATTAGGTCTCCACGATATGCTTTTTCAGAGATATTGTATCTATCGTGATAAAAAAAATGTAAGAAAATTTGAAAAAAAAATAAACTGATGTGAAAGACATGCTCTAAAGCTGTCTAGTCAGGATTCAGACAGTATTGCACTTTATTTATTGTCTTATTTGATTTTGTTGGCTTATATTTGTGACCTGCTCTATCGAAATCAGTCGCATTGACCCGAAGACACATTTTGAGTTGTATACACTGCTGGAAAGAGGGTATTACCCTCTTTCCAGCAGTGTATACAACTCAAAATGTGTCTTCGGGTCAATGCGACTGATTTCGATAGAGCAGGTCACAAATATAAGCCAACAAAATCAANCTTCGCGTCGGGCCGAACCACGCCCCTTAGCTGTGATATAATGAGCATATACCACGGCCTGTCGTGAGCTATTGCTTAAATATACGACCCTCCGGAGTGTTTGCAATCAACGGGAGCATCAGCCCATATGCTGCAAATTGTTGTTTCTTACACAACCACTAGAGGTGCTACATTTTAAAACGTGACTATAGGTCGTAATAAGCTGCTGAGCAATCAACCTATTTGGTAGTTTTATGGAGGAGGACAGGTTGGCTAAAAAACCGTCATGCTGGGTAACAGCAAACACTACACGCTATGGGGCTCTGGGACCAGACCACGTCTCCCAGGAGCCTCAGAGCCAGTGTACATTATCCTTGAAAGCCCTTATTTTAGACTTTAATCTGTGAAACATGTACTTTTTGAAGGGATTGTGGTAGGCGGGAAATTAGTCAGATGATATCAATCATCTCATCAACAACAATTACAATGTGATAATAAAGGTTAATTGTGCAAACGCATGACCTACATGTCATATGGGGATTTCTTTAACAGATTTTGTAGATGTTTTCGTAGTTAAAAAAATGTTTTGGAAAAGATCAGCTAGCAAACCATTGAGTGATGTCTTCATCAAGGCTTATATGTTATAATAACCACTAAGCAAAGGCCTTTTTGCTTTGGCAAAGTTATAACAAAAGCAATACATTTTTGTTCATGCAAACAAGCAGTACCTGTTATGTTGGTCAAATATCAAGACCATTTGCCAATCTGGATATAGTAATCTCTGTGAATCTTATTTGATTTTTTGTGTTAGTGTTTTTGAACTGTAATGTGAAGTCTTTTTTCTTGGACTGTCTGTGCATGAAGTTACAGCATGTGTTGTGTTTTCCTTTAGTGTTGTGGCGGTTGGCCCCCAAAATAAAGTGTAAAGCCTTGACAATTGCATTGGAAAAAACGTCCAATATACAGAAAATGTAACTTTTAACTTTAGGTTTCCAACTTTTCTACGATGCTTTTAAACTTTAATTTCTTCTCAATATATAGGTTGAAGTAGGGGTGGGCGATATTGAAAAATATATTATCACGATATTTTTCAAGCAGTATCACGATAGACGATATATATCACGAAACTAAAACAAAAAGGAGTAACAGACCAAAATAGCATTTCAAGCTGGTTTTATTTCTGAAATGAATCCCTGAATGAACAATTCAACATTTTGATATGGCTTCAAGGCACAGTTTCCCAGTATAAAAATGAACTTTCTGAGGTAGCACTCGCAGTGAACATCAATAAACATGAAAAAGNGGCCGTGGTATATGCTCATTATATCACAGCTAAGGGGCGTGTAGGATCTATAGTTTGATAGATATTACTTTATAATTATTGATTAGATAAGATGATTTGAGGTCTCGCAGGAGAACGTGTATATACTACGTCTTTGCCCTATTCATTTCTATTGACACAACAACTGTCGCGTCCATGTAAAGTTGGACAGTATTTCCGGTCTCAAAGTTTTCATAATAAAACCGGAAGTATTCCCCTCACTGTCAAATTATTTTAAAGTGACATCTGCCGTACTCATCCACTAAAAAACATCAGTTTATCCTTGTTAATTACACAACATTGATTGGTTTAAATTGCGTACAATGCTTTTGTGTTTTTAACCTTCGATTCTGAGAAACAAATGTTTTTTTCGGAGTTTAGGATTGCCGAAGACACTACACTACCCATAATCCTCAGCTATCGTTTGGGACTAGAACATCTGCTTTGCTCGACAAACCCTGTGATTAGACCTCAAGCTCTGTGATTGGATGTTGGAGTGGCAGTGCGCCAAGGTTACGCCGAGCGTCAAACAGCTCTTTGAAATGGAATGAAACCACGGCAGACTATCCAAAACTGGACTTGAACGGAGAGCTGTTTGACGCTCGGCGTAACCTTGGCGCACTGCCACTCCAACATCNGTGTGATTGAGTCTTGTGTGTATTTAAGTTCTGGGTTGTCTGTCTGTCTTGGTCGGTTCGTCTTGTTCCCTGACTAGCTCTGCGGTGAGTGTTCTGTTTGTCATTGTCTATATATATCATAGCCTTGAAATAAAGGAAGTTTCAGTTTATATCTGCATTTGGGTCCTGCTTGTTTCACAAACCGTGACAGACTGCTTTTTCAAAATACGACTATTGGCTAAGACCAAGTCGTTTTGATCTTTTAAAGACCTAGAAAGGGTTATTAACGCCTTTGTTACCTCGAGACTGGATTACTGCAACGCTCTGTATGTGGGTATGGACCAGGCCTCAATTAGACGCCTGCAGCTAGTTCATAACGCAGCTGCACGTCTTCTAACTGGCCACAAAAAGCGTGACCACATCACCCCAATTCTGGCCTCACTACGCTGGCTTCCAGTTCGGTTCAGAATTGATTTTAAACTCCTTTTATTTGTTTTCAAAGCCCTAAATGGGCTGGCTCCGGCCTATGTAGCCGAACTTCTCCATCGCTACACCCCAGCCAGAGCCTTAAGGTCGGCTGACCAGCTGCTGC
>NW_011336115.1:318082-322890 GCF_000735185.1 Notothenia coriiceps
CAGATTGATGCTTTTAACTTCAATATTTAAAAAAAATCCCCCTCCCACCGCACCTGCATGCCGCACCTCTGACTGACTTCCCGCGTCCCTGTCCATGGGTAATATGAGTGTTGTGGTTCAACGGTTCAACCGATCTGAATCGCTTCGTGAAGCAGTCACGTGGTATCGACAGGCAGCGAGGCTTCGTTTGTAATCGGTGAGGTCATAGCCCAAACGATATAAGCCGNGACACACCAGGGAAACTAATGACAAGAGGAAAACACAGGGAAAAGGACCAGACAATAACCCAAAGGAAAACATGACATGGAAAACAGCAAAAACACCCAAACCTACCAAACTATAAACGTGACATAACATGAGAATCGTGACAAAGGGAGGAGGAATCAAAACCTGTTTTGTCTATTTCAACGGAGCTGGATTTTTTTTTTTATGAATGACTCGTGATCTACCAGCATTGCCGCGGTCGACGTACTGGGCACCTCTTCTATAGATACTACCCCAGTTCTTAAACTGTAATGGGAATGCGCCATTAAGCGTGCCGGTCCTAACAAGGCCTAACGAGGCCAAGCAAGGCTGGGCTCCGCGCTGCAGTGGAAACGCGCCATAAGAGATAGCTAAGACTGATCTTAGCTATCTCTTATGGCGCGTTTCCACTGCAGCGCGGAGCCCAGCCTTGCTTGGCCTCGTTAGGCCTTGTTAGGACCGGCACGCTTAATGGCGCATTNTTCTGTGTGTTTGTCCTGCAGCGCCTCCTCCTGGAGGAGAGCAGCAACAGCTGCTTCCAAAATCACTTCATACAATCTCCCACAATCCATTGCCGTAAAGGCCCCTACATAGAGTGGCGAAGTCCCTCCAATGGGACCTTATTTCGGAAAAAATAATGTTTTGAAGTCAATGGAGAGAGAAAGATTATCTTTCGATCCCGTTTGAATTGTGCCACGAATTACACATATGATGTTTGTCAATTTAAAAGATAATTTTGCAAGTCAAAAAAGAAAAAATGTGTCGTAAAACTGTGAAGTAACACATTTGTTTGTGTGAAACGCTCAATGAACTACATCTCTGGTCTTGCAGAACAACACACGTCACCAAGATGGCCGTCACTACTGTCTTGTCAACAAAATGATTGACTACCCTCACTATCACCACAATGAAACACGTCCAGAAGAATGTCATGCAAAGCTGCCTGCCTGCCTTCCTTTGATTCTCTCTGAACTGCCTGGTCTTTTTAATGTTTAATGTCAACCATTTGTGCAGATAGCATGAAGTAGAAAAGATCGGCGATCGCCGATGCTAGCGTTAGCATTTCTCTC
Source organism: Notothenia coriiceps (assembly GCF_000735185.1). Taxonomy (NCBI): domain Eukaryota; kingdom Metazoa; phylum Chordata; class Actinopteri; order Perciformes; family Nototheniidae; genus Notothenia; species Notothenia coriiceps. The sequence goes on from NW_011336115.1 coordinate 319,396, forward strand.
CCGGGCTTAAATGGTGTATTATAGAATGATCACACCGGTGACAGTACTCTTCAAAGGGTTCACGAAATATGACTACTACTCTTACTGTTTAACATTTTGGGTTACTTGATGTTACTTCATATTAAGGCTAATAAAAATTACAAGGCTGTAATGCTAACTAACGTGCTAGCTACTAGCTAGGTAGCTAACTTGATCGAGCCACTCCTGGTCCTTTCATCAGACGGGAAGCGAAAGAACGAGCAAGACCCATTGCTGGTATGATAACAACCTGGTACTAAGCACACAGGCATCTTGTTAAAGTTATCTTATCTTAGCTAGCGCCATATAGATCTTATCCATCTCTTAGTGGAGGAAAACAATTGTGACATCACTTAAGCGACTGAACTCTGGATTTGTAGTCTTTCTAGTTGCGTATTTTTCAGTCTTATATTGCAACAGTTTTACGACAAAACTTATGGACTTTTTTGACATGGGAAAGGATTTTTAAGATTTGACAAACATCATATGTGTCATTCCATGGCAACTTTATTTTTTGTTTTCGCGCGTGTTTTGTTTCAAAACAACGGAAGTGACTCTGATCCAGACTCCGATGGCTTGACTGCATCCACTCACAGTGTCCGATTTCAGAAACGTGACTCTTACACTATTTACTCACAAACAACGATGGTGATGAGAATAGACCTATAAGAGCAGACAGAAAAAGGAATAAGCAATGCCGCCAGAATCAAGGTGAGACTATCCGCATCTTTACAACTTTTGCACATCGTTTCACCGAAATAAGTAAACGCCTCTCAATGAAAAACGTAAATAGAGTTGTTTATTGCGGGTTCTGTAGTTTTAAGAGAAAAACACGGCATGTCTCTGGCTCAAACAGGCTTGAGAAGTTTATTACGCTTTGAACACAACCGTTATAGTTTGGGCCCGTGGGTTCAGAGGGTTAAGCTAAAAGCTGTTTATGTGTCACTCATTACATGATCAGATCATTTGTCAACTGAAACTTGCAAATGAGGTCAGAGCGTAACTTTGCAGTTAATTTTTAGGAAAAGGACATGTGTTTGTTTATATATAAACGCATTCTTTATGTTTGTATGCATTGCTTATCTTGTGGTTTGTATGAGGCCTGCTTTAAGGTGAGCCACAGCTCTGCCAATGTTCATTTTGATTATGTTTGCTCTCAGAGCCTTGAACCAAACTATGCCAAATGAAATTATCAGTAGGTGTGGAGAAACCTTTGAAGGTGCGTCGCTGGCTCAAATACAAGGTTAAAACTTAATTAAGTGTAGTCCAACATGTTGTTTTATTCATAACATTTCAATAATTTTTGTTTATAGAATAAAAGTTTCCATCTCCCAGGGTTAAAAATAGGGTTTTAAAGGTTGGAATGAGAAATTATTGAGTATCAAATCCATTTAATGCTATTATGTTGTATAAATATAATTTCTTCAAGCCTTCATGTCAAAGATAGTAGATCAATGTAGTTGAGAGATCCATCCTTCAGTAGGTGCCATGTGGACCACCAGTGGAGTGCAATTCATTTTTTTTTCATTTTCAGTCTTTATGTCGAACAGATTAAAAAATAACAAATGTGAAAAACAGAGATACCGTATTGTTAAATACAGTATTTATCCACATTCATGGTAATATTTGTATATTCAACAAAAAAAGTCTTCATATTAATGAATATTAAATAAATCATGTGTCCGAAAGGGAGTAGGAGGAAGCAAATTGCTTAATTTAATTCCCACCCCTTTACTTGAAATCCAATGATTGTCCTTAAATCATTATGCAAGTTATTCCTACAACATTTTATACATACATAGTACAATAATTTCTCATCTTCAATCAAACCCCCCTTTTCCCCCCGTTCATTCTCATATTTTTCCAAAAAAGGTGTTTCTGTACATCCTTTTAAACTGAATATGCTTGTTGCATGACTGATCATGGGTCTATTGTCCTTTTTTGAAAGGGTCATGGGTTCAGGTATCTTCATGACTAGCACCTTGCCACACTGAAATAAAAGAAGACCTCTTTCAGTTTGAGTAGTTGCACTCAGCTGTAGAGACATTGCTTTTCTGAATGCTATTGCTGCCAATTATTGCTAAGATTATTTAAAGACTCAACTGATTTGACCCAGTTCATTTCAAGAATGTCCCAAACAAGGTTGGGTAGAAAACATTAAAAAGAAGGAAAAAAAGTCCCTTATTTTCATCAGAACAGACATGTCTGCACTGAAGCCCCTGTCTGTGGAATGTTTGGGATCAAAATAAGATGACTACATTAAGTGTAGTGTGTCCAAGGCTGCTAGTTACTGTTTTTTGATGGACAACAGACCCATAATGCCTGGCACTGGGCTCGGGCCTGCTGGCTCTAACACCAATGAATCTTTTAAGCAGGCTTGCTCGCCCTCCTGTTATCTAGCCCTACTCAAGTGTGTAGTGCATTCCTATCTCCATTTTCAACAGCCCTGAACCAATTTTGACCAGGAGGTGTGTTCACTGTAAGGTTTTAAATACAGAGGAATGTATTTTGGTCAGAAGAGCAAATTCTTTAGAGTTGGTTTCAAAGAACAATGCTGCTTTTTTAGATGAAACAACAGTTGGTTTGTGCCATTAAAGTAATAGTTCCAGGTGGTTACTTTACAAAAATGGAAGGTGTCCAGTCAAACAGGAAACAAATTGTGCAATGAAATGGAAAGCAAAACCGATTTCATAAAATCAAGTGTTACAGTGAGGTAAAGGGAGGGAAGCTTTCAACCTGAATATTAACAAACAAATAGTTTGTTTGGCTTCACTAATTTACATTTACTTTTCGTAGGATTACCATTTATCCAAAACAACTTATGCAATAAGTGCTTGTTAACCTTAAAACATTCTTACAAGTACATTTCTCTTTCAATAAGCCAAATAATTGGAAGTTATATGTATTGTTTAAAAAAACCAAACCTATGCTATGTAAAGAAGTGAAGTTTTTTATTTATTTGTATTTAATTAAATATTTGGCCAGGTGGACATTTGAAACGGTTACACTGTCCATTGAGAATACATCACAGTGAAAGGAGCTACTGTTTGATGCTGCTACTTGATGAGAGATTACAGTTGATAAAAAAGGAAGTTTGTTGAAATAACATTTGTCAAAATGCAGGATAAATCATCTCTCTAGCCTGATGTCAGATTTGTAACTGAGTTGGTATACATGACCCTGAGGTGAACAGCACTCAAACAACACTTGGTTTTCGTTTTAAACAGTTTATTAATGCCTTATAATTCCTTCATTTTTTTTTTTTTTTTTTACTTCTACTCACCCTTTTTTAGTGATGGAAACCATTATCCAAATATTATAAAAGCATTTCTCCATTTTTTTGCTTGAGCCGGCTCCCTGCTTGAAAATGTTAAAGTATTAATGGCCTATACTTGTCATACATTTTTTTTTGTGCATCACTTAATGCAAATACTTGAGTCCCGATTGACTGTCATTCTCATTGCACTTCTGTTTAAA
>NW_011336116.1:0-2337 GCF_000735185.1 Notothenia coriiceps
AGTCTGAAGGCTGAAACACGCAGCAAGAGAGGGAAGGGAGTTCATAGACGCGTTGAGCCATCCAGTGTCATTCCTGGAAACTGGCCAGAGTTTCTGCGCATTGAAGACAAGAAGGCTGAACTGTTCTTCTTCCTGGCAACCAGTGTGACAGCCCTCAACACTGGCAAACAAATAATAAGTACTTGCAACATGCACACATGAGGAGGCTGATACCTGCATCCTACTGCACCTAGGAGATGCTGTGAAGGAAGGGTATAGCAAGGTGTCAATACGCACAGTTGACACGGATGTGGTAGTAGCCTACTGGCAATCACCAATCGACCCAGGCCTGTCGTGAACTCCTCCTGAATGTGTCAAGGTAGCAATTCAGTACACTGCCCTTTGCCACTGTGGTGGACTGTGTTTTCAGAACTAAGTCTGCATTTAGTTGAAAACCTGTAATATTTCATATATATTATGTAACATGTATGACTTCACCATAATAAATATGTTAATGGTTTACTGTGTATTTTGTTCCCTGAATACCAGATACATATAGTTAACTACATTCTAGCATGTTGTAAATAGTACCAATGCATTCCCCATCCTTGAAAATGTAGGATTAGCCACCAGAATCAAGATCCTAGGTCGTCTAGATCCTAAACTACTGGTAAATAACAACCAATGGCGGACATTTTCAAAATGGCCGCCATTGGCTCCATTGGACAAATTTGTGATGGCCCTATAGCCAAAAATCTTCCTTAGGGCATGCTCTAACAGTGTACCAAATGTCATGCTTTTATCATCAAAAGCACAATTCTTTCACATATCTGCTGGACTATTCCGGCCTTCTGCATTTTGCTCCTCTCGCTCCACTATCACAGCAGTCTGTAAACTGCAGCAGGAGTCTACAGTGTAACAACTAATGTCAAACTGAGTGGGTGAATGTAATGTAACCAGCTATAATCCATAGCATTACAGCTGTAGTGCTAATAATCTGATATTCAGAATGAAGATATTTAATATTTTAAAAAACAAAAACATAAATGATATATCCCGGAACTAGCTTGACTCCAACAATTGGAAGGGTTAACAAGTACTGCGTAAAGCTGCAGTCACATGATAAGTGATTTCTTCTTCGCTCACTGAGAGGTTTTGAGCTGAGTTTGGAAGACATTCGAGACAGTTTGGCTTCTGTAGTTATCATGCCTGCTAGCTTGCAGCGCTACATACAGCAGAATGGTTACGCGTCCAAAAGGTAAAAGTTGAGATGCTTTGAATTCTGAGCACGATGCTAAGGGGAGAGCTTCGGCAGAGTCGGACCGTTTTACCACGTATCATGTGAATGCAGTTTATGTGATAATTGATAAACAAAAAAAGGTTCTTTATACACTTGGATTTCCCATCTCATGCATGTTTTAAGTCTTTGTGCAGCTGACATTCTGACAGTCTGTGTCGTCTTTTAAAACTCTGATTAGATTCCTGCTTCCATTGTACACTTAATGTGTTACGCGTCGACCTTGCAGAGAGATATGCTGAGGTGCGACAGGTGATTGACAATAGACCCCTGAACATGCTGGGAAACAAGATAAGCTGCAGCTCGGCCCATTTTTGTGGTTCTCAAACACCAAAGAGAGAAATTACAGAGAGAGATTACACGGCAAGAACAGAGCTGACAGACGGACGGACTCACGGAGGAGAGGGGGGGCAGGGCAACCATGGAGTCATTTGCTGGAAATAAAGAGTGACAGCACAGACAGAGCTGTAGAAAAAAAGAGAGGAATTATGGGAGTCTTTCTCCTTTTACCCTCTCTCCTCTCATCCGTTATCAGCCATCAGGGTACTCCATCACTCCGGATCCCATCTTCCCTGAAGACACTTTCACTGTCCTCGCTCTGTCTGTCAATCACTCTTCCGCCAATGTCTGAATCCAGCTGTAGGCTTCAGAAGTACATTACAGAAAAGAAACTGAAACCTTGACTTTAATTAAATATATTACGTCAACAGATTTAAAAAAACTGTATTAGGTTAGTGGAAAGCATTAGCAATAATATTAATTTTAAATAAAATGAATAGGTTCAACTTAATATGATTGCTTTCAACTAACCTAATACAGTTATTTGAAATGTGTTCAAATAATACATCTAATTGAAGTCAACGTTTCAGTTTTTTCAGTGAATGTTTTTTATTGCGTTGGACTTACGGGCCTAGTGACTCCTGTTTGCGGAGATGTTAAATGACACACACACACACACACACGCACACACACACACACACGCACGCACGCACGCACGCACGCACGCACGCACGCACGCACACACGCACACACACACACACACACACACACTCTCTCTCACA
>NW_011336117.1:0-5143 GCF_000735185.1 Notothenia coriiceps
GAATCCAAGGGAAATCGTCACGCACACACTCATGTTAAAAAAAAAAGGTGGCGTCTCTGCGCATGCTAGCTTGCAGCAGAGGGGAGAATATATATGCTCTGATATAAAGCAACTGAAAAGCGGTTTTATTGCTTATGGATTATCAGAACATTTCAAAGGGGATTAACTACAGCATCGTTTTATCGTTTAATGCCATTGAAGACCAGTTTAGACCAGACAAAGACGAAGCTAAACCATGTTAGCGTTGTGGGCTACCTAGCGCCACTTGTTTTGATGTACGTTTTGTATCTTTCAGTGTTGAGGTGGGCACCGTTAGATTATGTGTCTCATTGCGATCATAAACGATGTGTTGGATGTGCACCTATGATAAGTAATAAGGGAGCTAGGAGTGATTATCGGTGCAGTAATAGGTTAGCATTTTTCGCTCAGGGGTCATTTAGATGCTTTTTATGAGACTTGTGTTTTGTTTTGGTAAAAATGGTTTGTATCGTCAGTTAGCTGAGATTATTCCCGTTAATCTGGTATAACACATTAATAGGTTATTAAATATTAAGATCCCTTGAGACACAGTGTCGTGAAAAAAAAAAAAAAGTACCCGCCGGCGGGGACCTTGGGGTTTAACAGGTTTTAACACAACCATCATTTATGAGCCATAAATGAAGCATGAGACACGGAGAGATCTTGTGGCACAGAGATTTCAGCTGCTCCACAGTGAGGCCCGGGAACAGAGCTGCGATATAAAGTAATCTCTGCAGAGTTTGTCAGCTCCTCACAGTAATGCGAGGCAAATGGTCAGCAGAAATTAATGCTTTGAGAGAGCAAACCAGATTAGAGATGAAGTTTGATCCGAGTGGAACCATAAAACATCAAAGCCATATCACAATGCGGCCGCAATATAAATAAATTCAATTTACATCCACGGGCAAAAGGGGACTATTAAGCATCTGAAATGACTGCTGCTGCCCTGTGATCTAAACTGTGGCCAGGAGCCCGCTCAGAATCAGCCGTGTGGGTTCAGACGCTCGGAGCAGCAGAGAAGAAGCAATTTGTTCAAAGAGGATAACCTTTGTCTTTCTGCTAGTCGTGGAATTCCTGCTGAAGAATTCTAGACCGGTATGGTACAAAGGATTATATGTAACCATTGATGGTTCAAATGTCCAGTGCCACATGTGAATGTTTACTTTAAAAGAGGGTATACGATTCTACTAGTCAAGAGACATGCTTCAGACTGACTTTGGTTTGGTGTCTGTTATTTTATTGTACAATAATATAATCACGGATACAAGCGGCCGAGATGGGTTTTCTCCGCAGGTTGGCTGGTGTCTCCCTTAGGGATAAGTTGAGAAGTTCAGTCATCCGGGAGGGACTCTGAGTTGAGCCGCTCCTCCTTCCCTTCGAAAGGAGCCAGTTGAGGTGGTTCGAGCACCTAGTTAGGATGCCACATGGGCGCCTCCCTAGGGAGGTTTTCCAGGCACGTCCAGCTGGGAAGAGACCAAGGGGTAGACCTAGGACCAGGTGGAGGGATTATATCTCTTCGCTGGCCTGGGAGCGCCTTGGGATCCCCCAGTCAGAGCTGGTTGATGTGGCCAGGGAAAAGAAAGTTTGGGGCTCTCTGCTGGAACTGCTAACCCCGCGACCCGACCACGGATAAGCGTGAGAAGATGGATGGATGGATGGATGGATAATATAATCTTTAACTTCAATCACCAGTGTGTGTTTACATCTACTGACTTCCATAGCCTCCTGCTCTCTGCATCGGCTGAATTCAGGCCCAGCTGACACACCTTCAGTAAACTGGGTCGAGGTCATGTTTTAAAACGGACATAAAAACCAGACATAAGCTGTCAACAGGAAAACATCAAAATCAGAAACCTGAAAATGTTTTCCTTGTTTTAATGTTTCTTTCCGTGGCCAGGCACATTAAAACCCAAAACTTCGTAAGGATCCAATGGTTTTTTTTCTTCCCCTTTGTAACTTTTGAGTGTTTTTTCATCCACCTCTCAGTGGTATTGAAAAAAACAATACATTCCAATCTCATTATTACAAATTAAACTTTGCTTAGATATACAGTCACTCCTTTTTTCCTGTACATATCAGAAGGCTGACCCTGGGAGAAGTATAATATGTCATTTAGTGATGAACCTCAGGTGTGTGCTTCAGGTGTGTCGACAGTATCCTTATTTCATGCCAATTAAAAACCGGAAGAAAAACAGAATACTGTTTGGGTTATTAAAAAGGAAAGCAAAACACGAGCTACATTGCTCTACAGATTGTAAAGAGTTAGTTATAGTTAACATGAGAGCAGCCTGGTTGGACTACTCTTTTTAAACTCAAAACCAGAGCAGGCTGAACTTTAGCATTAAGAAAATCTGTCACATAGTTCTTTGCATTGTTCTTGTAAACGGTATCACAGTATACACAGTATACACAGTATTTATTTGCTTGCTTCTGCGTTGTTCGTGCAATGTGTGGATGTCTGTTTGGCTAAGGTATATTATCCCCGGCAACACGTACCTTGGATCCAGGGTTTTGGTAAATCCTTTCACTGCTGCACTGCTTGAGCGCCTTTGCCAATTTTTCAACAGAATTGCGGGATATGAAAGATGTATATGATATGGTATAAAGTTCACGGCATTCGGTAGGAAACCATATATCGCCCAGCACTACTATCAGTCGTTCAATTTGTAACTCTGTTGCATTCAGGGCAGGGGTCTGAAATCTAAAAAAGTTGGAAGTTCAAGAAGAATAAAGTGTTATTGTTACAATACCACTCCTTTTGCTTTATGCTTTTTCAGCTTTTAGAATTGTATTATCTCTCATTTTAGATGAAAGAAGAATAAAAGGCAATGATTATTAATAGCCAAGACATGATACATGACCATATGGTCTCCCAAGACCAAGTGATATAGGAAGAATTTTACTGCTCCGAAGCAATTTGTCTCCGTGAAAGCTCCCTGTTAGCGGCAGTGTTATGATGCCACAGTGCTACCATGATGGCTCTTTTATCTCTCCTCTAGTCTCCGGTGAGCCTAGGCGCTCCACACTTTTAGTTTGGTCTGGATATTAATAGTTACAACTGACCATGGTAATGACTAGCTCAGGGAGTGATGGCAGCCCTAGTCTGGGATGTTGCTCTAATGAGAAATACTATAAAGACCAAAACTCCTCTTCTTATCTTTATTTTTGTGAGACACTATAGAGTCGCTAACATCTCTCAGTTCTAACAGAGTGTCGGAGGCGGCCAGGGTCGTAGGTTGTCATTTAATGGCCTATTTAATCCCCCTACATATTTCCTGGCCTGAAGTACAGCGCTGTCCCCAACAGACAGAATCGATAGCGGCAACGCTGCCAAGCCATCCAAGGGCTAACAATAAAACTAGGACAATTACAGTGAGATGGATCAGAGTCTTTAGCAGAAATAAATTATTAATATGTTTGGGTGAATGCCAGGAAGCAGTAGGAAGACAAATCAGTGGCAATAAAAAACCCTGTGAGTTAACTGGTCACCTGAGAGCCAGCCTCCCCACGTATTGGCACTGATGTGACAACTCTGAGTACAATAGAGTGGGGGTGTAAATGCTACCTTAAGGCCCTGGGTCTACACAGCTTCTCTTTTTGGCAGAAAGGCCCTGACATGCGCTGGGTAGAGCCTCCACAGTGTTTCATTAGAAAACGTTTCCAGCACTTTTCTATGACAACAATATCTTTCCTTATATCCAATTGTTACGACAACTTTTTTCTGTGACTTACATCGTTTATTACCATGAACACCACCCAGGGGATCCTTGCTCTCACACTTTATATGAAAGAGCTTTGCTACTGAGCCGCAGAGCGAGGACGCTTACGCCGATAAAAGCACAACACTCAGGGTCTGCCCGCCTAATCTGCTCACACAAATGGGTCTTTGTTTCCGTTAGTGTCAGTGATGTTACGTTCGCGAACGATCCAATTATTTTGAACGGCTCTTTGGTAGGAACGAAGGGAACCAAGTCGTACTTGGTGAGAGCCGTTCTTTTTATCGTTGGTTCACTGCCTGCCATAAATCCACTCGCCTTTACGTGCACAGTGAAAAAGCTTGATTTTTATTCCACAAGCGTATTCCGTGAAGACCCGCCCCTACTCTGATTGGTTAGGTTTAGGAAGGAGTGCCTCTGATGGGTTAGGTTTGGGCACGAGGAGTGAGATGGTGTGGGTTACGGTTAGAGTAGGGGTGGGTCTTAACGGAATACGCATTAGATGGAGAAGTCATAACAAGCGGTACAGGTAGACGATGTGTTTTTCGGGTGAAAAAAGGAGCCAAACGCGAAACCGCAGCAGCATTTGGTGGCACTTTAACAAAAACATAGGCAATGATAAAGCGGAGTGCTTCATTTGTAAAGCCAAAATATCATTTAAAAATAATGTCCACCGCCAACCCGTTAAGCCCTGAGCCTTTTTTCAGGTCTCAGGCTCGAAAATGACATTCCCATGAACAAATGACCATATCTTCACTTCTGAACGAGTTAAATTAATAATCTTTTTTTTCAAAGCAAGGTTACATCTGTGAATTGGATGTAAAAATGTCAGAATCAATATAGATGTTTTTATTTTAAAGTAAATTCAGATTGAACATAGTGAAAACAAAAAGTGCTTATAGTGAAAACCAGCCTTGATTGATGGGATCTGAGACTAAAAGCTTTAGGAATCCAAACTATAACATATAATAAGTACCCTGTATCAGGATTGATAGAAAACAAGTGAAATTTGACCTTTTTTAGAGAGATTTAGAAGAAAAAAAACCACTTCTGGGGTCATTTTGGTGCATTTTCCATATCTCTGGCCTCCCTCGTTCGATTTTGATGATTGACATCTCTTTTTAACCGTTAGAGCCAATAGAATCAAGGAGAAGTTCTAAAAATCCATCTAAACATTACCCATTGGTGAATGAGTGATGCGCAGCCAGAATGCCCCACAACCGGAAGCTGCGATACACTCTGGTGGCTACCATTAGCAGCACATTTTTTACATAAAAATGGAATTATGGATTATCAATAATTTTTTCAAAGTGACAGACACATTGGATTAACCTATGGATTAACCTTCAGCAGCGTTTTTATCATTTTAATGCCATTGAACACGACTTTTGATCAGAATAACAGCTAAG
>NW_011336118.1:0-317 GCF_000735185.1 Notothenia coriiceps
CCAAAAACCCCTGACTATTCTTTCAACTCAGTATTTACATTCTTATATTCAAAGAAAATCAGTAATATCTTTAAAAACTACAAGTCCTTTTATATCAGCTGTGCACCTTTATGGTGTAAATACAGCCTATCTACTAATTGGATGAAATATAAAAGTCAGCCGAATTAGTATTGATACTGAAAGGAGACGTTTTGTGTGAAGAGAAATTGAAGATGTTGTTTAATTGTTGATATATTTATGATCCACGTCACATATTCAGTTTTGAAAGCAGTTCTTCCAGTTTTTCCAGAAGTCTTCTCATCAGGGCTCTATAAATA
>NW_011336119.1:0-4269 GCF_000735185.1 Notothenia coriiceps
ATCACTCCCCTTTTAAACTTTATTCATTTTTTACTGTCATATAGTATTTCATACCTGTTTTTCATTTATTCTCTTATTTTTTTATAACTATAATGATCATATAAACGTGTGCCTCGGAAATAATTGTTTACATTAATGGTGACCAAAACGTTTGAGACCCACTGAGATAACACTGAGAGAGTCCTTTAGCTCACTGAGCCTCTCAGTCTGACAGGAGAGGACTCTCCTCCACTTTGTTGTTGAAAAAACTCCTTATATCTGTTAGCGTAGCTCGCTAGCACCAGAAGCTAACAACAACGATCTCCGGTACCGGTGCTCTCTCTCTCTCTCTCGCTCGCTCACGCACACAAAATGGCTCGTTCCACACACACAGAGCCGAGCTTTAATGAAACACAGAGACCCAGACGTAATAGTACTGTATCATATTATTTTTGAATCAATACTTTTTTTTTTTATTAATTTTGTTTTTAATCTTTTTTTTTTATAAAATTTTTTTTTTTTACTTTGAGAACCACTGCTGTACAGTAACATTAAAACTAAGCTCGGAAATCAACATGCTCAGTAAAATGTTTTAAAAAAATAAATCGAAAATTAAGAGAACAAGGTTTACAAAAATACACTTTAAAAACACGTTGACGCTAAAAAATATCCGGCTTTTCAGCGGCTAAGATAAGAGTTGTTTAAATTAAAATCAGAGGGTCATATCGGAGGATTTCTGACGTCAAATTTCGATTATCCTTCACTCAAAGCCCCGGCATGATGTAGGCGATGTTGTCCAACGTATTAGACTGTCAGAGAAAAAAAGAGGAGAGCTTTGTTAGATAACAGCAATAAAAGTGAACATATATGAAGTGTTTTTAAAACAGCTGGAAACACCTGCATACAATTATATATATATATTTATATTAAGCGTTGTACTTTACCAGGACGTTTCGAGGGCAGCCGTTGAGTTGCGGTATCTGAGCAGTGAGACAGGTCAGCGGGCCCAGAGCACACAGGATGGAGTCGAGGAGGACAGACAGGCTGCCGGACACCGCCACCATGCCCTAACACAGAGATTTAGAGAAGAGAAGACTTTATTGATCCAACATTGGGAAATGATGTTGTTACAGCAGCAGGGTAACATGCCGAGTCGTAGAGTGCCTAAAGAGCAGGCAGTCAAATATACAGAATGAGTAAGAAACACTGCAATTGACCAACACACCAACCAGAAAGGAATATCAGACTCACTTATTTCACTGCATAGCAAAGGAAAGTCACTTCAAATTCAAGTTTCTTTCTTATTGTGTCAATGTTTTGGGCTATTTCGTATGTTTTGGTTTTTATGTAGAGGCAAACTGACGTGCAAACACAGAAGTGCCATTTTTTATTTCCCTTGTCTCAAAGTCTAAAGGTTTCTGGTTCAAATAATACATTTTTGTTTTTCGAAAACATAAAATACATCAACAACTTATCATGTGATTGTTGTGAACTTTGTTTAAAGCCTATCGTTAGATTTGTGTTGACACTTGTATTGAGAAGATTTGGTGTACAGAGTTATTGCAGTCGGCATGGAATGTTTTCCTGTATTGGTCTGTTGGGAAAACACTGAATGTCCTCTTCCAATATGATTACAAAGATTACTAACATGATAACAAAGGTATCCCAACTGTAGCTGTGCACATTAGGGCTGTACCCAAATATCCGAATATTCGTTCGTTGGAGTACTCTTCGGGTTTCAATTTCGTTATTCGGATATTCGTTTTGTTTGTTTTTTCCCCGTTTTTTTTTCAAATTGAATTTATTGAAAACTCCAATATCAACTTAAGAGCTTGTGCCTCTTCGGGGGGTGCTAACACTTAACCATAAACGTTATTGTTTACTTTCTCCGTCTTTATATGTAGATATTACTTTTCTCCGTTAATCTCCGTCACGTTGTTTCCATAGCAACAACAACAACCTCCTGTCAACAGCGCTACCTCTCCTTCAAAATAAAAGCATGTCCATAAATAGGAAGCCAAGCCAAATTACACGTAAGGTATATACAACTGCAACGAAAGTAACAAACACAATGCCATATCCTTTTCAATTTCAAAGAACACAAATTGGGTTACATTAACAAATAACTATAAAACAACAATACTGTAGAATAACTAAATGAATGCCGTGAATAAACCGAAATACACGTGTTGAAGCGGTTCGCTGCTGATTACTGCATGTGAAGGACACTGTTCAGGAACTAGCTGATGCTCTGTATGTGAGGACTACTTCCATTCTGGAGAGGATCACAGATACATGGATCCTGAGACTGAAGCTCAAGACATACGAAGGTGTATTAACATTAATTGGCTAAACGTGGAACAGATTGTAGTAATATTAGTTTGTAATTTATAAATCAAAAACCAGACTAGGTGTCAGAAACCACTCCGATTCGTTTTTCGTACCCGCCTCCATTAGCCTTCCGCTACGGTCTCTTTCTGTTCGACCACTCAAAGAATTTTATTCTTATCTATACTATATTATACTTAGTCTCCCTACTTTCGAGAAATTACAAGAGTGTACGTCTCAGTGTGTCACCTTGTACACAAGAGACGAAGATTGGAGTAGGATACATGGCTCCTCAGATTATCCTCGTCACCCGTACGAGAAACATGTCGGCGGCGCCCCTCCGTTACCCTCATCCCCCCCTTCCCCCTACAGGGTCACGGGAACGAGGTTACCACAGATGGTGACGTCCTGCCTCCACTGACCCTGGAAGGTTTATCGTCAGGTGGAGGTATGACGATCCAGGGACAAGCCCCTGGAACTTGGCCGCTGGGATTTGCCGAGGGGTCAGGTTCGCGCGGGATGGAACTGACTCTGACGGTATAATTTGATTTATAATGTGGGCACAAGAGACAATTCGGAGAAGGCTACAGCACAACCCTCGAAATTGGCACGAGAAGGCACACGTCACACCTTCGGTCTGCCGAGTCATAGACGTCGTGTCTTGTGCTTTTTCGCTCCGTGCTGGCGCACGTTTGTGTTTCTCGCGTGGGGCTCCCCTTCTCTTTTCCCATCGTGCGGTCTGCAATACCATTGTGAATCTAAGTACATGTGTATAAGTGGTAGTCGATCAACAAGTAATTGTGACGTATAATTTCGGTTTGATGATCGGATAATCCCCTTGTAGAAAGAAGACTTAACTTTTATGGAGTAAGAAACTCAATTAATCTAGTCGTTACTTGTGAACATCAAAAGTACAGAACAATCGTAATTCTCATCTTAGTATAAACAACCAACAATAACGTACCCCTCTGCAATAGACAAGAACACCATGCGTCTATAACTCGTATAATTCTGGTTGTCGAGTAATCATTGTTGTTGAAGGAATGCATGGTTATTTTATTGTCATCGAATAATCTCCCAATTGAACTTACTTTTTTAGTAATCGATACACGAAATAATGAACATCTTATACCCAGTACCATCTTATTCCGAAAATTATTTCACAAATTATTACTTTGGTTATTTCTCGGCTATAATGGACGATTATAGTTACAATTATAATTGGTTGATCAACTAACCCCCCCCACCTTTAACACATATATATTTCACAATGGATGAAATGAATATGTAAAATATAACAAACGTAGCTAAGTCAACAGAACACAGAACAGACAGTCTCTTCTTGGGTAATAAATAAAATAAGAATAATAGTATGGAAACTGGGGAGGAACACAGAGAATTGGAACTAGTTTACAATATAAAACGACGTACATGGAATTGTACATTAGACTCCCTTTGAAGAATAACATATAAAATTACCGCTACACAGTAAAACATTTCGACGTACAGAACATACTTTTCACTTTGTATTTATTCGAATTATAATATTTAAAATATTCGTGTAAGAGTATGGGAGTCCATTGTTGTTTCACCGAAGTGTTTTTAGTTTGTTATGATAGAGAGGGAAAGGGTCAAAGTATTTGTTTCGTTGTGATATTGGAAACACTAAATATTTTTTGTGATTTATCGTTGTCATTTGAGTTGATTTGCCACTGACCTCAATATTGTTCACACAACAAGTACATTCTCATTGGTAGTCCTCCGTCCTGTCCCTACGCGACAAGGGGGTCGTCTCGTCGGGACTTTGGAGCAGGAGACAGAGGCCGATCTCAAGGAACTCCACCTAGGGTAGCTACGTTCCGGCGAGCTTGGACGTCGACGAGACTCTTAGGGACAGAGATAACCGTAAGCCGACCGTCCTCTGACCTCCACCTCAGACCAGTGGCCTGTACACCAATCCTT
>NW_011336119.1:4314-8416 GCF_000735185.1 Notothenia coriiceps
CCCCCCCCCTCCCCCCACGCGGGGCGAATATTCGCTGCTGATTTCTACCAAATATCCGTTGCCCGAAAAATGGTATTCGGCACAGCCCTACTAGTTACATTAAAATATTTGGGTAGGAGCGCTTCCTTTCATCAAACAAAGTTAGTTTGAACTACCGTACATTTATGTAACTCTAATAGCTACATTGCCATTTGGTGACTACTTCATGCATGGGCTGCTTTTTCTTGATATGATTGGGAATCTACAGTTTAGTTTCAAACGTCAGTTCATTGAAATTGTACATTGACGATAAAGGTTTCCAGACATGACCTGTAAATTACATTTTGAAGAATAGTAGTTTGCCTTCCTAGGATAAGAGTGGAGGATGACAAGTATAGGAGCAGGCAGAAGGAAAGTGGTGCGACATGTCCATACACTTTGGATTGAATTCTACTGAAAGGCTTTATAGATGGATGTTTAACCCTCTGTTCTAACCATCTGATGTTTTGCTTTTTGCTCCAGGTAGAGACGGAGCCATCCCGGGCCAGAGCCACATCGCACGGGGAGGAATGGCCAGGTGAGCAAAGGAGTTATACCTCAAGCACTCTATTTGTTAGAACGGAGACCAAAAGTACTACCATTTTTACTGAAGTAAAGCACTGGAATGTAGAAAAAAGAATTACACAATGAGATTTCCGTTAAATAATCATCTCTAAAATTGATTGAATTACTTAGTGGATAAAGAGAAATGATGAAAAATAGAAAATGTCATCCTCTTACTACACTGCTACTGTAAAAAGAAAAAGACAACACTTGTGCCACATTATGACAATATACAAAATCTAACAAGATATCTAGTCTGGTATCAGGAGATCGATATATTGCCCTGCCATAATATTGGCTTTGTAGTAAAGAATACATTGAAAAAGGTAAAATATGAGCTCCTCAAAATTGTATTTCAGGAAAAAAGGTAGTAAATGTCCTTCATTACATTCCCCTCCTGGAACAGTGTATTGATTGTCTTCTTCTGTGGTTTTAATTCCAGCAGCCGCGGCAGCTACATGAACACGAACACGGGCACGTCTCAGTCTCTGTCTGGCGCACTGAACCGACAGAACCAGCTGATGCAGGGGGGGGGGCTGCAGGGGGGGGCGTTCGGACGCCGCTATTGATGTAAAAAAGTGGGACTGTTTCACGAGGTCACGCCTGGAACCATGTGACGCTCTCGTTTTTTACATTTAAAAAATAAAAAATAAAAAATAAATAATCAGAGTTCTTTTTTTGACACGATTCCAAGCAATTTTTCATAGAGACTTAATTTTAATTTTTCTTTTTTGTGTGACGTAGTGCTCGCCTGACTTGTATTTATCATCCAGTCCAACCTGAAGTGTGTGTGTGTGTGACACTGTCTGCGTGCTATTAAGCAGATTGTCCTGAATTCAGACGTTTTGTAGACCTCTGGGTTGACGGACCTCTGTTTGTGTCCGAGGCAATGTGGAAGATTTTCATTAAATGAGCCTGTCGTAATTAATTTGTTCATAGCTTGAGGGTCATCATTTTTTTTTTTTTTTTAACTCAGATCTGTGGTGTTGTTTCGCTGCTGAATAAAAATGTTTTTAGAGTAAAGTCACATTCAGAATTTTTCAATCGGTGCTTTCATTTGTTCTTTGGTTTGTGTGACTGTTGGATGATGATCACAATCTATTGATTAAGATCTGTTATACAGTCTACATATCAATGGACGAAGTCTCACACCACTGTTTCTGTAACGGAAATGTTTTTGTTTTTTGGATAAAAGTATAATGTTTAGTTGTGTCTGTGTTCATTTTATTGCCAGCTGCTGGTGACGAGTGTAAAAATACACAGGGTAAAGTTGGCTCTCATCAATAAAAGATTTGTCATCTTTTTGGAGTGTTGCTTCTTCAACAAATCATCCCTGACTCAGATTTATTTATACAAGTATTATTGCAGAGTATGAATGGCTCTATAAACAGCTTATAGATGTAATGCTAGACTTATATTGAGCTGACGAAAGGAGAAGCAATCACTTGTGATTAGTTTTTGATTAGTTTATCTATTAATCAACTGTCACAAAAAACAGTAAATGGGGCAGCTTTAGCCAACATTAGGCGCTTTCACACCAAGTACTTTGCTGTACTTAGTTCATCAGAACTCTTACATTCTGATGAATTAAAGAGCAAATCGCGTTCACACCGGAATAAGTCCCTGAGGGTGGATTAGGCAAATTATCCCGCCGCTACATTTTGCCGCCTCTGTTGCATAGCAGCCAGTTCTTTTGAAGACCGAAAGGATGGAGAACGAATTTGCCAGAGAAGTGACTTTGCTGCTGTTAATTATGTTCATGGAACATGTGGTTCCAAGAACAAAGTACAGGCGAGTCCTGTACTTTAGATTAAGAGAAGACCATTTCCAGGTAAGAAAAATATAGTTTAAGCCCTTTACTTTATTGTTAATATTGGCTTCAGAAAACTATAGTCATGCCAACTGTAGTTCATATGGCTAATCCTGTTTCATTTTGACAATATAATACATGTTTAAAATGCCATTACTAAGATTCATAATGTGGAATAACTATGTATCTAATATATTATATATAATGTGGAACTAACCCACCAAAATACATGATTGGTCCCATCTCACCATGTTCAAATCACATATCAAAACTCCACTCTTCATAACTGCTTTATTGTCAATAAAGTTGTGTTTTATGTATTTAAAGTGGGTTGCTTTAATTATGTCTTGTGAATTTTGACTCTTTAAAGTGTTGAGTATGTTAAAACGCTATACAAATAATATGCATTATTTTAGATAAAACATATATTATATAAACTGACAAATAAGCAATTTACACAGAATTCTCTATTGCCCTTTTTCCTCCACCTTTTCTTATAGCCAAGACCCCTGTACTGCAGGATAAATCTGACCGTCCCTGTCCTGGACAGGTTCTTTCATGACCAGGACACACGGCCAGATTTACGGCTGAGCAGGGAGTCCCTGAACGCGCTGCTGGACCTGCTGGGTCAGGAACGGAGACACGGATGGGGTGCCACCATCGAGACCCTGGTGTTCCTCTTCTGGCTGGCATGTGGGACATCCTACAGGGTGGTCTGCAGAGCGTTTGGGATGCCTCGATCCACTGTTCACCGGATTGTCCACAGGGTCACTGAGGAGGTGGTGGCCATTCGCCACCAGGTTATCTACCTGCCCAGGACAGCAGAGGACCTGAAGGCTGTGTCGCGTGGGTTCGCAGGGCTGACCAGACACAGAGCCTTCAGAAAAGCTGCTGGAGGCCTTAATTGTCACCGTTATAGAAATAGGAAGCTTTTTCCTTCAATAATTCTGCAGGCAGTTTGTGACCATCAGGGCCGCTTCATTGACACGTACGTGGGCTGGCCTGGGTCGTTCCATGACTGTAGAATGCTCCGCCACAGTCCACTGTACCGGCAGGCACTCTACCCTCCTCCAGGGCAGTACATCCTCGCAGACAGGGGGTACCTCTGCCTCCAACATCCACTCCCCCTCATCACTCCGTACAGACAGCCGCTGCAAGGTGTGGGACCCCAGCGCTTTAACAGCCATCACTCCCGGGCACGCTTTATCATCGAGCGTGCCTTCGGCATGATGAAGACCCGCTTTCGCAGCATCTTCCTGAAAGCGCTGGAGGTGCACCACACCTTCGTTCCTCAAGTAAGTACTCACTCAACAGGATTTTGTATAATACAGAAAAACAGTTGAATGACCTAACATGACTTATTTTCCGGGGTTATAACATATTGCCACTTTTGCTATTTCAGGTCATTACAGCATGTGCTATAATGCATAATATCTGCATCAGGGGCCGGTGACATCATGGCCCCCGATGCAGATATTGTTGAGGACGTGGCGGAGGATGAGGGGGAGGATGTGTAGGCAGTCAGTGGTGCCCCTTGGCGGGACCAACTGTGTGCAGGTCTGCCCTGGAGGAGGTTCCCATGGACCACCTATAAGGTATGTAAAACAATTGTAGAGCAGACATTTGTTATGGTGAAAATCATTTAGCAAATGTGTCTTTATTCATCTTTTGTTATTCTCTTTTTCTGAAAACATCTTTGTGACATGGCAG
>NW_011336120.1:0-2119 GCF_000735185.1 Notothenia coriiceps
TAGTCTCTCTCCGTTGGTGCGCTGGGCTAATGCTAATGCTAATAATGCTAATGCCGGCAAAACCTTTCAGAGTTTTACGGGGCTTGGTTTGCAATTCGTCCAGCCAATAGAAATTGGTACTTTTTTCTCCCCAGGAAAGTACCACCTCTCTAGCAGGCACTAAACATGGGGGTAAAAGTTCCCGGCACTGAGTACTCTTTTTGGTGTGAACGCAAAATTAGAGGTACTAACGGAACTAAACGGGAAAAGCACTCCGGTGTGAACGCGCCTTCTGAATAGCGGCCTTATTGGCAACACTTTTCTGTGATTCAGTTCTGATCAAGACTGGAAAAAGTCATAATTTTAAAGTCGATGTCAGCAAACAGTTGGAGTTGAATCAATCAGAGATGGAGCATTCATTTGGATATGTGGTGCGGTCCGACCAATATTTAGGTCTAAATGTCACATTTTAAGCTCTGTTTTTGGTCTCCACCGACTCCTGAGGAACATTTTTTGTTGAATGCGCCGATATATTCACCAGCTAGTGTCTTAGTTTACCAGCACACAACTGCACAACAAACTATATAAAAAGGTGATATCCTTTAAAACAAAACCAAATAGCGATCAATTATAAAGACAGTATTTCACTTAAGATAGATCAGCTTAGAAGCTGCTATTCGTAGTTCCTTTTTTTGCCATCACAATAAAAATGTCCTTAACCATAACAAGTTGTTGAACATATAATATACGTCTTATTATTACGATACAGCCTTTTCAATCACTTATTTGATTCAGTATCAAATGCATACTTATATACAACCAAATAAACCTAAAGCATTTTGTTTATTTTGATTCGGGTAGCAGGATCCTAAAATGCTCATATACAGTCGATCATTTTGTATAAAGTAATGAGAAACAAACCCTTTTTTATCTTTATTTAAATTAAAACTATTCTTACCTCAAACATAGTCACAGATTAAGCTGTAGGCTACAAGTGAGCTCTTATACAGCATTACATCTGTGCATGTATACATACTTCAGTACAGGATATATAGCCTTTTGTATCCTACCTTATACAGTGTGTTTGCATTGCTTCTGGTCTGAATGCCTGAACGAGGGTTGGCAATGTATTTATCTGTATGCATGAGTAGCTGCATGAATATGAAAAGCTGCATGTGCCACACACATGTGGATGCGTGAGAGCGAGAGAGAGTAGAGAGACAGTGAGTTACTCCCTCCCTTGTCACTGCTTCTGTTCTAAATCCTAAATGGCAAATCGTGGCTGCAGGAAAATACCAGATGGCCACGACTAAAGCAGAGAGAGAGCAGATGTGGAGGGATGCAGGAAGAGACACCGGCTTCATAGAAAGAAGGGGAATAAAGACTGACATGTAGGAGATGAAGGTAAATGGATTAGAGCATGTGCAGGAATCCCATGCAGCCTCCCACATGTACGTTTAAACACACAGAGATACCCAGCGCGTTATCCTTCCTCCAATTAAAGCAAATCCCCGTTTATTCTGGGACAAACCTCACTTCGGCGACAGAGGTCACGTCATAACGAGACGACACTTGGAGTCACGCTACACACCCTGAACGTCCAGGTTTAATTCTCTAATCCATTAAAATCCTCCTGTGTGAGGCTAAGCCTCCATAAGCAAGCGGGTAACCTTCAGCACCTGGTAAGTCGGAGCAGTCGACAGACATTACAAGCTGTTTATGCTTCAAAGTTGTGTTAAGCTGCTATTAGTAATGGTGTTTCCTTTTGTTTTCACGATGCAGGTGTTGCTGCCTCGAGCTTATTCAGACATCTTTCTCAACTGAGACCCTGAAATCAGCTCTGAGGGAACAATGGCAGGTGTGTGATAGCCTCTCACTATAGAGATGTCTGAAGCCCATCATATTCATTGATATCATGTGTTTTGGCAAAACTTTAAAGGAGACCTATCATGCTATATTTAAATGATATAGTGTATGAACATACCTATATAAGGTATATTTATACATTTTATTTTTCAAAATACCAAACAGATCATTTTTTAGCCATGCCTCGTTTCGCTCATTTTCGCTCTATTCCAAGCCTGTCTTTGAAAATTCTGAGCAGCAGCTGACCACGCCCCCCTGCAGAAGAGGGGGGCAT
>NW_011336121.1:0-658 GCF_000735185.1 Notothenia coriiceps
CAAATGTCAATAAAGAATATGTGTAAGGGCTTAGTTGTGTAAGAAAACAAGATATTTTGAGGAGTTGCAGACCGAGTGTTGCGTGCCGTGGAGACCAGGCTGTGAATGACCAGCTTTACTTCCTGCCGTCACCATGGGAACACTTCCTGGCCCCGGGTGTAGGGCAGCGGAAAAAACAGCAGCCGCCAAGGGAGAGGGAGAAAGAATAGATAGAGAGTGGTGGAAAAAAGGGAGAGCAGAAAGGATCGAGGGAGGAAGAAAAAAAGCTGGGAATTAAAACTGGAGTTAATCCCTTCTGCTTTGTTCGACACTAGCCTCGTCCTCCTGTCTGTAACTCTTCCCCTCGGGGCTTTATGCGGGACATTCTGCAGACAGTGGCTCTCATTTTGAAAATGATTGTTCTTAAAACTATGTGCAGAAGATGCTTCAAACACATCCACAGGAACACGATTGTGATGCACATTAGACTTTAGCCGCTTTCACGCCAAGTACTTTGCCCTACTTAGCGCCCCGGCACTTAGTACCCCATGGAAGTACAGATCACTTTCACACCGGAATAAGTTCCCTGACGGAAGATTACGCAAATGAGCCACTGACGCCACTTCTTTTCTTCTGCTTTGGGTTTACTGGCAGGCCGCAAACAACTTCAAGGTGTATA
>NW_011336122.1:0-1440 GCF_000735185.1 Notothenia coriiceps
GCTTCCAATGGAGCTTTCCTAGATGGTTTGGTGAAACCATCTGAGTCAGGTTAGTAATGCTCCATCACATGTTTCTATTACAGGGTGAATCTTAAACTGAAGCTTTACTTTAAAGCAACCCAACGGAAGTTTCATGTAAGTTTAGTTCTTTCACTCGTAGCTCGGGCTGCGGGGGTGCTAGAGACGGGAGCACGTTGATGCGACCTTCCTAGCCAGAGATATGGCCACATTTTACAATAAACTTCCGTTGGGTCGCTTAAAAACAAATAATAATAATTTCAATTTATATAGCACCTTTCACGAAACCCAAGGACGCTTTACTATGGGAAAATATCGCAAATCGAGTCGCAATATCTGTCAGAAAAATCGCAATTAGATTATTTCCCCAAATCGTGCAGCCCTACTGCAAAGGCTAAAATCCCAAAGTTTCAGACAGAGGTTAAAAGGTAAAGTTACTATTTTTTATTTTGCTTGCAATTAAAAAAAAGGCCTACATTTTGATGAACCAACACTTTGTAAAATGAAGTTTGTTACCCCACATACAGATAAGCTGCATAACTTAATCATAGAATGGGTGAGAAGGGATGAATGAGCTTGGAAAAGTCCCTTTGATCTCAGCTCTTGTAGAAATCTACATTTTGCGTGGTTAAGCTTCTTCTAAAACACTTATTTTAATATATTAAATTGTAAATCTGGTTCCCTTTGATGTAGCACCCCATCATCCTCTTGTTTTGTCTCTTCTTGTCATTCCTTCCCGCTCATGAAATGTTAAATTTAACCAGGAAAAGCTGCTTACACCTGACGATAGCGCCTGACTCTGGCCCGCATGCAAGTATGCATGTGCAGGTTATTTCTGCAGAGCAGTATTTATAGAAAGTAAAAAAAAAAGAAAGAAGCTTCTCTAACCTTCGGACAGTGTCAGAGGAAGTGAGAGGGTGTCCTCGAGATGTAAACTCCCAAAAATACATGTGCCTTCCTGCCACCGCCGTGGAAGCTGTCATGTTAGATTTCATCCAAATCCAGCGCTCTGCAGCATGCAACCAGGAAACATGTGGGAGGAGAAGATGGAGAGTCAAAATGAGAGTTAGACGGAGAGGGAAGAGAGGAAAAGTGAAATAAAGCAAGAGGGCTTTAGTCGAATAGTCCAGAAAATGTGTTTGCAGTCACTTTCAGCACAAAGGACATAAATATAAACGCAAGGGAATCCAAAAACCTCTGGTGTATCAAGTGTGTTTCCAAAGTGTGTGGGAGAGAGACTCCCTCTGGAGGGAACACAGGGATTTTAGCCTCTGCTGACCATTTACATGCACTAAAACGTACACACTACAGGAGAGGGAACACCACAAAAAGCAGAATAGGGCCTCTTGAATGTAAATTCAGTTGCGTTTCCACGGCTGTTATTAAGGCATCAAACGTGAGAAAAACCAATTGTTCTGTCAC
>NW_011336123.1:0-228 GCF_000735185.1 Notothenia coriiceps
GGTTTACACTAGGGCTGAACGACTAATCGATATTTGAAATGATCAAATCGCAAAGCCTGCTATTGTTTTGTTCTTCTTGTGTGTCAGTCCACCAATCAGAAGTGCTGTGCTCCACATGTACCAGCCGTTGTTAACCAATCAGAAGTGGCCCATGATAGAAGGTGATAGACAGATTGATCCAATCACCTGCCAAGTATTTTTGAAAGTCCCTGCCCTTTCCAAATGGCT
>NW_011336124.1:0-9417 GCF_000735185.1 Notothenia coriiceps
AAGCTCGCGCCAGGGGGGGAGGGGTTACAAGGCTCGCGTCTTGTGCTGCATTCACTTGCACTCAGACATTAGAGATTTTCTCTCATAAATGTCCGATGAGCCACAACTTTTCTTTCAAAACAAAGCTGCCAAATGGGGTGGCAGCTGGGGTGGCAAGGCATTTTTCTGAGGTGGCAGCTGCCACCCCGTGCCACCCCGTAGAACCGCCACTGCCTCCCTACCAAAAAAAGAAAAAGGAACACCTGCCTCAGCAGGAAAAGGTGGCTCCCTGTCGATTTGTGTGCCTCCATGGCAATGAAGTTGAGTGACAGCTGCTGACATATAGCCATCACACAGAGAGACGGGTGGAGGGGATGTTTAATTTTGTTGAGGGTAAAGGTGACTAGCTGTAGCTACTCACATTTCAGAAAACGTAGAGAGTAAAGTATTAATCCTGACATGTATTTTCTAAAATCGATTACTTTTAATTGTTGAGTATTATATAACTGAAGGGAATTATGGCTAGATGCTTACTATTACCCCTTAATTTCTGAGGACAAAACAGTTGCTATATCTCAATGTGGATATTTCCCATAGTACACTGTCCTGCACTGTGAACACTTTTGCAGTGCGTACATTTTGACCGTGTTCAGACAAAATGTTGATCATCGTTCCTGGACAAAGTATTTTGTAAGTGCACCATCTGCGTTCTCATAGTGCATTTTGCCATACTTTGCATTGTGACCAACGTATGCAAAAGACAATTCGGAAAACAATGTGTATATTTTGTGCAGTACCTAATATATATTTTTCAGATCCAATGAGCAGGGATGTACGAGTTGGCGTTTTTTTTCTTCTGCTGCATTCCCGCAATGCTTAGAGTCATTTTGTTGATGCACAGTACGAGTTTCCCTGTTTGCTCTCTGCGTCTTTATACAACTTTCAATGCCTCCCTTCAACTCGCCTGACCTCCACTCATGCATTTTATTTCCTGGACTCCTCGTGGCGAAAAACCTGTAAGTCAGAACACATTGTGTCATCGCTAGCTCAATGAAGTCTAATTTCTCATCCTCTCTCTCCCTCACGTTCTCCAGGTGAGCGGGATCAACGCATCGGTAAGAAGGAAGCGTGAGCAGCGCGTGCTGTTCATGGTGGTCGTTATGGTGGTCTGCTACCTTTTGTGCTGGCTGCCGTACGGCATCATGGCCCTGCTGGCCACCTTCGGGTCGCCGGGCATGGTCACTCCCGTAGCGAGCATCATCCCATCCATCCTGGCCAAGACGAGCACCGTCATCAACCCGGTCATCTATGTCTTCATGAATAAACAGGTGAGAGGGTGGGGGGGAGGGGGGCTGATGTCAGTGCTTTTTATCTTTCACTGTCACGCAGCAGCAGGCGGAGGTCATCCTACCTACTGAGGCCAGACATCTTGTTTTCACGTTGGTTTGATAAAATGGTAATGAGTCATTGTTTTATATTCCTATCTGTTATGGCAGTGCCTTTTCTACTGAATAATCTAAATGCTGAACCTGTTTTTATGAATGAGGAATAAGAAGTTGGTTTCCCACATTTGAATCTGGCTATTTGAGGAAAAAGGCTATCAATCAGCATCACAAGGCAGCTAATGACATCAACTTTTCAAGAAGAAAGGGATGGGTCCTCCTGTTTGTTTTTTGTTGCATCTCAGAACATGTTGGACACATCTAATAAAGTCTTTAATTGCCTTATCCAAGACTTTCATGTGATTTTAACCAATTCCCGTTACTTTTGTTAAATCAGAGGGGGAATTTGCAATGTCATGAAGCAATATATCCTCTGAAGTGGTGATTATTGTCTCAAAGTTAGTTTGAATTAGCCTTTTCCCATGCCCACAGACAATATGATATGTCACTTGGAGATTAAGTGTTTATAAATAAGAGCTCCTATTTTGAGCTTTCATAAGAAGCCCAGGACTGTTGTTATGTTTACTTGCGCTACAACTTAGTTGGAGGTAAAACTTCCTGGAAAAAATAAGTGTCACCTGACTCTTAATAAATGTCACATTGGGCTTATCACTAACATTGGCAAATAACTACTCAACATGTTTTTTTTTCCTCTGAAGTTTTGCGTTCCCTTTATCAGATACAAATAATAACTCTGCTTCCAATCAAGCATTTCAAGGATGTATTCTTAACATCAAGACAATTTGCTTATTTCATTTCTGGTATAGTTAGAGGACAAGATCACTCTCATATCTCTCGAAGAAAGCTACAGTTAGCGGCCTGTTAGCTTAGCAACAAGCAGAGTTTCCAGGAAGCTACTTCACGAAATAGTTCGGCACAAAAAAACATGCAAAACAGAATTATTTGTACATTTCTGCCTATTAAACAAATAAAATGTTACGCGTAGATGAGCTCAACGGAGCCAACTAGCTTTTCCCGCATATGCTAAGCTAAGATGCTAACTAACTCGTCTTTTCATAAGACTGTAACACTATAATTAGTTAAATCATAGAGACAAACTTGTAAGGTTGTTAGCTTCTAAACTACATAGCTTTGTGTCCGGAGTGCCACTGAAGACTGGATGAAAGCCAAAATGCCGTCGGGAGTTGGGAATGGACCCTAACCGATGCAGTTTGGCCCCAAAAGGATACGCTTTGAGGGCAGGTTTTGTTTGATGGATAACTCCAGTCACTTTTAACTAGGCCTTGATTTCCTGGAGTTTTCTATCATTATGATTAATTGTGTTTAAAACACTTGCTTCACTGTAGAGCTTTATACACAAGCGGTTTGTATTTCAAAACACATTTTCTACATAAATTGATCGATTTATAGATACATTCTAGCTTAAATAGCTCATGTATCACATGTTTGTATTGTTTACCAAGGCTGAAATACCAACAGTAGATCTGAAGGACATAGCTCGATGAAATATATATTTATGTTACATAAAATCATGGAATTCTAGTTTGAGTTAAAGTGTGAGTGCATGCAGTATAGGGACAGTGAACTGTGGCGGTATGACCGAACATTTTTCATTGTATATAATAGAGCTTTCAACACCTAAAAGCTCTATTACCTTCAGTTTGGAGTAGAAAATGGCACAAACGTATAAAATCAAGAATCATAATTTACAGTTTTTCACAGTTGTCCTCATATCCTTTTGGGGGTTGGAAGAAGATATTGTTTATTTAAAGTTAAATGCATCTGATACACTCTGAGGGCCAAATGAAGAGGATAGAATTTAGGGCTCTAGTAAACAATGTAATCATATTATTAACTTGTATGTATAATTACAAATTTGATGACACTGTAATATAGTCATAAGAACAAACCGTGTTTTGAAACTAATCTGATGGGTGGCCATCATTGCCGTAAACCTCACTGACGACAGTCCCAACAAAAGCTTCTCCCTACCCAGATTAAAAGTTCTAGCTCTTCACATCCTACAGTAGGTAATAAGGATAATTCTGCAGCTGTAAAAGATCTGATTCTCTGAAAATGTTACATATTTTATATGACAAAAAGAATTAAACGAAGGGACATTTTATTTTATATTGAAAACACTACATATTGAAACAGCCCAGTTTAACTAATTGTAAACCAAGCATGAAAAAAAGTGAAATGATAAAACAATTTCTTTAAATGTTTCAGCTCCATTGTTGGCCATTGTTGCCCACTATGGATACTTTTACCTCTTCAGGCCATTACAAGTCACCAATAACAAACATGCTGTGGAAAAAAGCTCACTTTTTGGTTTAATGGTTACTAGCAACATTTAAGGTCAATACAAATCATCTGGGGAACTGAAAGCTTCAGGTTCACTGTTAATGAGTTTCTGATAATCTGATGACCTCTAAATTGTTTGGGGAATACAGCATGCACCACATGACCCTTACTCTACTACCCTTTCTGGTTGCGTTCAAGGTGCATTTATAGACAATAAAAAAGACAACAATTCCCATTACAAATCGTTATATACTAACTCATGCGGAAAATGTGAGTAATGGAGAGGCCCCTGGGTCCCCCTAAGGGGTTAATCTGACCCTTTTGTTTATACACTTCCTCATTATCTTTCCATTGTGTTTTCTCCAAGTTGGTTTTGCTTTATTGTTAAGCATGCATTCATTAGTAGAACAGCAATATCCACAATCATTTATGAATATTAAAGCAAACACATTCACTGCAGCAATTTTTTCTATAATGACTGGCTGGCCTCAGAGAATATGGGGCTCCTGTTTGTGTTTATACAGCCCAGGTGTGATAACAGCAGCTGCAAACATGTCCGCAGGTTCTACGTGTTATTCCCAACGGGGAGTTTACAACAAAAATTCTCCCTGCCGACAGATTGTATGACCTGAATGCAGCATTGCAGTCTCCAGTACTGTTGAGTAACATATAAAACATAAGCAGTGGTTACTCGAAAATTTGATTTTGGGTTTAACTTCTCTAGATTGATGAAGTGGAATGTGAACATAATCCGGCCATATTATGTTTGGCTTGATATTGATTAAGAAAAAGGTTGATAAACGGTGTGAGAGTGGGTTGGCTGATAGCATTTCTCCACGATCTCAACTCGTCTATTACCGACGTCCTGGAAGCTCTATGCAAGTCTATGGGACTCCCTGATAGTTGATTTTCGACGCTAAAGGTCCCCCCAGTGCGCTTGAAAGTAACGCCAAGGGATCCTGACATAACGTCAATATAGGACGAGTTGGGAGTGAGAATGTGATCAACTATGCATTCATTAGGAGGTTCACCATTTTTTGTTTGTACCTTGAGTATTAAAAGCGCCATATTATGCTCATTTTCAGGTTGATATTTTTATTTTCTGCCTCTACTGGGACATGTCTCCATGCTTTAATGTCCAAAAAGCTCTTTATTTTTCTCATACTGCCTGTGCTGCAGCACCTTTTTTCATCCTCTGTCTGAAACCAGATCCCAGTCTGCTCTGATTGGTTAGCTGGCCGGCTCTGTTTTGATTGGTCAACCGCTTAGAGACGTCCACTACAAGCGACAGGGTTACATAATGATATGATGGTGTTACAGAAGTAAACAAAGGAGTCCAATGGAGGTGTTTCGGGCTGGGTTGGGGGGTTTGCGATGAAAATCTCTCTGCGAAACTTTTGGGATTTTAATAATAATATATTTTCTTATTTGATGCATGCTTTCTAACATACTGTACAACCACAAGAACATAAGCTTATGCATTCATTAGATGTCAATTATTTTTTTGGTTTGTACCTGGTGTCTTCTACTTTTTATCTGGCGCTCAACTTCGAACTCCTGGAAAAGGTATAGACAAAAGGTCATTAGATTAATATGAGCTTCAACATTTGAAGTCGAGATCAATTATGAAATGATTAATACCAGTCAAAAACACAAGGTAACTGCATGTGACTATAACTAGACTTTGATGAGTTCCTCTCTGAAGTAAAACTTGTTGTACCGAGCAAAACAAAGATTAAGATGCTTTGTTCCTTTCTGAAGCACTTTTCATCATGGTGAGAAAAATAACAGTAGAAATCCCACTGCGGTGCACTGATAAAACTTGTCTCCTCAATGCAATCTTCATCGCCTCGTTCTGTTCTGTTGAAGTGCTGTGTAAGCTTTTATAAAGTATTCTCCGAGTCAGTCGGAGGGATTTTATGTACTGTACAGAAAATTACATTAGGTACTGTATATTGGAGAGTTAATCTGATCACAGACTCCAACGTGTTTGCTTTGACTTTTAAACTTTCCTCACTGATTCACTGCAGGGAGTTATTTTATTCTAAAGTTGGAAAAAAATCGCATAACTACAACCAATTCCAGATTTTGCTCCGTCATGTTGAGGTCCAAGAGTCAATTGTACACCTGTCTGTTCCGTCTCACACTCCTTCCTACTCACGCCACCTGCCCCTTCGCAAACTGACCTCACAGGGACGGTTTGTAGCCCACACATCATCGACATCATGACAGCATGAGAAAAAAGGGACACTGAATGTCCTGTATGTCATTTTCAGTCTTCAATTCCTCCCAGCCCGTTACTATGGAAACTGTGAGTTGAGGCGAGTTGAAGACTAAAAATGCTGTGCAGATACAAGGAACAGCTGCTGTGGAAGGGTCCCATCCACAATGAACAGTGGAGAACATGAAGTGTGAGGTGAATGCACTGTATTATGGGTACATTTACACTGAATCACCTTTTGTTAATCTTGTGTGAATACATGGTGGTTTACTGTACTGTATGTCAACGGAGAGCAAATGGCAGCTTCTCTGACAAAAACTGTTGCAAATGTGGAAACTAAAGTCATATATTATGGTTTTACATTCAAATTGTGTCTTTGAGAAATATTTTAATGGTTACAGCTACAGTTCACTGCACAAATGTATTATTTGTAGTCTTATTTTTGTAAATACTATGAGTTTAGCTATATAACTTTTTAGAGCAGCTTTAAAGCAAGATTTAGCCAGAGTTCATCCAGAAAAAGAAAAAAAAGCTGCACCTGTATTTGAGAATCATTTTAAGATGACACTGCTTATGCAACACACTCTCACTCCATAATCGTCCAGGAGCGACGTTTGGTCAGGGTCCCGTGGCGTGCAGTTGTGACGCTCCTAGGCTCCTTCAGCTTCATAAAGGGACGCAAATAGCTTTCAACTGATTGCAATGTATTCCCATCTGCGGCGGGATTTGACGCTCATGGAAGCACGGCATTCGTTTGTGTCGGCTGCCCTTAAAGGCAATGTGAGCGTCCATTCCCATTGGATAACGGAGAATTGTACACCCGGAAGTAAGTATTCCCCTTACTGTCGATTGATTTTACAGTGATATCTGCACTACTCATCGACTAAAAAACACCAGATTATCCTTGTTAATTACACAACATTGATTGGTTTAAATTGTGTGCAATGCTTTTGTATTTTTCCCCTTCGATTCGGAGAAACAAATATTTTTTCGGAGTAAAGGATGGCAGAAGACACTACACTACCCAGAATCCCCAGCTATCGTTTAGGACTACACCTTGTGTTCTGTTTGACAAACCCCGTTTTTTTTCACCATTCATTCCAATGGCTGGCGTCTATGTCACGTGATCTTCAAATTTCTCCCTGCAGAAAAAAAAAACATGGCCGAACTTCGTTTTATTCTCGGTGGAAAATGCCTATTTTAAAGTTAGTTTGGCCATTAAAATGCGTTTTGATGTCATTTGATGCGAGAAATATGAGTTGTTATTTCAGATTATGTGTGCAGTGGATACATGATCTTTAGTTTGCTAGTTATTACGAAGATTACTTCAGGAAATTGCGTCCATAGAACGTTTTCATTGTTACCAAGGTGGTTGCTAGGGACGCTGCTATCGATATTATTTCTGTTATGTTGTGTAACTGTTTAATGGTGTTATCTTTATTGCTACCCCCTTCCCCGTCAATGTATAGTGTTGGTCCACAGCGCAAACATATTCGTTTAACAAAATCCGCATCTAAAGATACGTTATTTTCCCCTGTGCAATTCCAGTCTCACATCTCACATCACATCGTCATTAAGAAATACCGGAAACAGACCGAAAACATTCCGAAAACATTGAAAAAAAATAAATTATACTTTATTCCGAGTGTGCTTGCTTTTCTCTTTGAAAGTCATCACATAACGGCATTGTAATACACGGTTCGGCTGCATTAAATATTACATATCTGCCGTAGTTCTCTATTTATAGAGCCCTGGTGAGAAGACTTCTAGACAAACATGAGGAACTGCCGCCAACACTGAAAACGTGACGTGGATCATATATATATATCAGCAATTAAACAACATCTTACATTTCTTTTCACACAATACGTCTCTTTGCAGGATCAACACTAATTCGGCTGACCATAAAGGTGCACAGCTGATAGAAAGGGACACCTGGTGGTTAAAGCATGTTATTGAATTTCATTATTTTTATTATTAGATATTAATAGGATCCCTATAAAGTATATTCATTACTCGTTATTCTCTACTAATAGTTAATTAAAGACTTTACAAGATTTCAAGATTTTCTAAGGTTTATTGACATATTTACACAAACGGTGTAGTTATGCAATGAATGAAAAACTTGGGTCGCAGGTTCCTCAATAGTGCATTACAAGACATTTATCAATATTTGTGCATACCACCAGCAATGTTAACTATGTTGAAGCACTTATTTTAACTGATATTATACATATGTATTATACTCTTATAGGATGTATATTGATATTTCATCTCCGGCCTTGTCAGGTATTGAACAATCAATAAATAAAGAACACAGAATTATTAAATATAAAACACAGAATTTGTGTGATTATACTAAATCATTTACAAATAAACACCATTGCATATTTACAACTGTTACACATGCTGATGTAACGCAAATGTTTCCAACTTGGGATCAATAAAGTATATCTTATCTTAAGATGATCGATGGCTACTGCCATATTTGCAAAATTTGAACCGCATGCACGTTTCAGGCTTATCAATTAACAATAGAGGGGTAATGTTATCAATTAACAACAGGAGGGGTCACAAACATAAGACCAGCTGTTAAATAAAGCTCTTCTGACATAGCTGGCATGTGGGTATATAGGCCTACATTAATGCTTCCCATTATGGGCACAAGCAATTTTCACCCATTTATTAATTATTATTTTTTAAATTTGAGTGTTTCCTATCTCCTAAACCTCTCGGGATGTACACAGTACACTGGCAACTTATTATTATGGGAAATACGAAAACGTCTTTTAAAACTACAACTCCCAGTAGAGACGTGCTGGAGATAGAGAACATGTTGCGAAACACAATATCGATAGCAGCGTCCCTAGCAACAAGTAACAAGTAGTTAATAATAATAAAAGACATTAAGAAAAAGGCATTTTAAACAGTCATTAAAAAGCAACACAATCTACCTGCATTGCATTACTCTAAACGTGTAATAACGTGCTTTAACCAGTAGGTGGTTTGGGTTAAAAAGCTGTCAAGTTTACAGTGTTAAAAAAATAAAATATACTGCTGTTTCTGGTTTAGTTTATGACGGATATATTTAGTTATTCTTTTGATATTTGTAACACAAAAGCGATGGAAAAACCCCACAGCAACACAGAAAAGATGGTCTTAACATGACCCAGCGGTCTAGTAGTTAATTAAAAACAATAATATCAAAACAAAATATTACTACTAACTTTATTGTGAAATTCAAACTGAACGGTAAAAGAATAGTTTCCGGTCTATTCTGAGCCCGATCTCTGTAGATAAATAAAAATAAGAACTTACGACAGATGTGTAATATATTTTAATGCAGCCGAACCATTTATTACAATTAGGGCTTTCAAGTTAACGCGTTAAAAGAGTAAAGCAAAAAAAACTAAAGAAACTATGATTTTACCGATTACGAACGTGTACTTTTCATATGGAATGCAGTTGGAGGTCAACCAATCACAGAGCTTGAGAACTAATCACGGGGCT
>NW_011336125.1:0-3705 GCF_000735185.1 Notothenia coriiceps
GAAGCACACAGCTGGGAGACCAGGGGACACTAAAGAGTGACGCACACAGCTTGGAGACCAGGGGACACTTAAGAGCGATGCACACAGCTGGGAGACCAGGGGACACTAAAGAGTGACGCACACAGCTGGAGACCAGGGGACACTAAAGAGTGACGCACACAGCTGGGAGACCAGGGGACACTAAAGAGTGACGCACACAGCTGGAGACCAGGGGACACTAAAGAGTGACGCACACAGCTGGAGACCAGGGGACACTAAAGAGTGACGCACACAGCTGGAGACCAGGGGACACTAAAGAGTGACGCACACAGCTGGGAGACCAGGGGACACTAAAGAGTGACGCACACAGCTGGGAGACCAGGGGACACTAAAGACTGACGCACACAGCTGGGAGACCAGGGGACACTAAAGAGTGACGCACACAGCTGGGAGACCAGGGGACACTAAAGAGTGACGCACACAGCTGGGAGACCAGGGGACACTAAAGACTGACGCACACAGCTGGGAGACCAGGGGACACTAAAGACTGACGCACACAGCTGGAGACCAGGGGACACTAAAGAGTGACGCACACAGCTGGGAGACCAAGGGACACTAAAGAGTGACGCACACAGCTGGGAGAACAAGGGACACTAAAGAGTGACGCACACAGCTGAAAGGTCCAATGCCTTCGTCTTCCATGATGAACACTGAGTCTCTTTACTCTCCAAAGGCTGAGAGTTAGACCCTGAGGTGAAAAGGTGAACCAAAGCAAGAGTCAATGAAAGCCTCAGAACTATAAAAAGTCTTCAACCTCTTGTTTCAGTTAATGCAGAAACATCGTAGTTTGTTAGTTAGTTTTGGGAAATATGCTTAATACCAACTAGATTTCTTTAAAGCTAAAGAACTGACCAACTAAAAACTATATTCAGAATAAACTAAGAGCCTTTGTGATGAGGTCTGACATCTTCCAGGAAAAGCTCTGAATGAAACCTCCCTTTGTTCCTGATCCCAGTTAACAGTGCTGGGAGTTTGTTCTCATCTTCCCTCTGGAGATCTGAGCAGGAGGAGAGCGGTCAGAGGAGCATATATATATTTTAAACCCCGTACGGAGAGCTCCGGAAAAGGTTAGTTGGCGCTGAATGTCAGAATGTGGCATCCCAAAAGCTTGAACAGAGAAACTAAGAATCAATATCACTCGAGCAACAAAAACTGGGAACTCTCAGGGAGGAGACATAGGAAAGAAAACTGTGTGTGGCAATTAAAGATTCTCTATTCCAGCGGTTCCCAAGCTTTTTCAACTCAGGGCCCACTTAAGAATATCCAACAAATGTTAGCAGCCCACATTCAACCATAAAGAATACGGAGGCTAAATAAAGTACTGATTGTTTTAATGAGAAAAGGAGCTGGTTATCAGTAACACACAGACATGAGAAACTCAAAAGTGAGGGGCTCTCTGCAATAGGCAAATTAATAATTAATTAATAATAGCTATCCATTTAGTTGAATACTCGATTCTGATTGGTCGATTCAGAACATGTGACACGTTGTAAATCCAGTAGAACAGGATAATGTATAATGACCGTTGATAAGGAGGATCAAGAAAAAAAAAAAAAAATCTTAATAATGAAATGTTTCCGCACAAATCAGAATGTTTTGCAAATTATTTGGCGGCCCACTTGCAATGCCTTCGCGGCCCACTAGGGGGGGAACCGCTGCGTGTTCGTCAGTCACACTGCAGTAATCAGAAGTGGGTTATTGTAAATCAGCTGCTCCACCTGCCATGGCCTTAAGGACGACCTTGCATGCGTCTCCTCTTTGATTAAAAGGAACCAGGATTAATCTGCCACCCATTGAGAAGAGGAGAGGAGGGTGGGGGGGTGATGAAGGCTGAGATAAAGCAGGAAGGAGTATTGATGCAGACAAGTAAACACGGAGATCAAAGTCAAAGAGGGGAAATACATTTGTCAGAATACAGAGAGGGCAGGGGAACATCGATACCCTGCGAGAGATCGTGACGCAGGTTAAACCACGTCACCTCCATCGATGCAAAACATTATCCAAGGTCTAACAATTAAGATGATAGAGCGCCTCATTGTTTGGGAGCAATCACTAAACATGGGGGTCGAAGTGTCACCGTTTGAGGAGCCCGTGAGAGACTTTCAATGCCATACTCTGATACGATCAGATAACATCAGATAAGAAGTACTTGAAATGTTTGCGTTGCAGCAGCATAAACAGACCCATGTCTTTTCATTCTACATTAGAGAAATGAAAAGACTAGAAATAAACAATCATAAAATGTAAACATCTCAAATAGAAATGCATTAAAAAGGTATAAAATCTACATGTTTTATTACCATGTATACTCTTATAACATGACAATAAAGTAGAGTTATAAGAGTTGTTGTTGCAGCCATTTGAGCTAAATGCTAACATCAGGATGCTAACATGCTCAGGTTCGGCAGAATCTATGTTCACCATCTCATTAACGGTGTTAGGATGCTAATGTGAGCTAACTGAAGGTATAAAGAAGTCCAGCTGAGGCTGTTGGGGGACGTTATCTTTGCGAGTTTCTGCTGAAATCAAAAATAAGTATTGGACGTTAACATTTTAGGCTGATGATGGAGCTACTAAAAAAAAAGGGTTATCTTCGTCTCCATGTACTCGAAACCTCTCGTATGACCAAATGTTTTCATGAAAGAACAGATTGCTTACCGCAAAGCAGTGAAGGGCTGCCTCGAAATAGGTGGAGCAGTACAGAGATTTGAGCCTTTGTAGACCATTGACGTCCGATCTGCCAACAAAGCCGCTAAAATTCACCAAGGGCCTAAACTACGAGTCAGGATTTTTTCGTTTAGCAAGCTAACTTCAGGGATTTCCGGTCCTACGAAGCTGGTTCACTTTTTATCGGGCTAGATAACTTATGCTGAGTGGCTATCCTGCTCCGGAGCAGGATAGGTTCCGGGATAAGAGATCAACTCAGTGAAAGCACCACGCCTGCTGACCAATCAGAGCTCAGTGTGCGGAGGAAATACAGTTTAAACTGCCGTTGCAGGAAAGACGGCCGGCTAAAATCACCGACTGTGAATGTGAACATTAATAGAATATCACCTCCCATCTTCAGAGCAATCTGACTATTATAACATTAGCGTTTAGAAAGCTTACTTAAATATCTGCCACAACATAAGTAACCGGATCATAGTAACATTAAGTACAGTCCGCGGCATATCACATCATAATGTATCATATATCTCCTTATCTGAGTCAGCTGAGCCGTATCTGGCCTTGCAACACTCACAGTGTCACATACTGGATGCAGAAGTATTATTTTAAGCAACACATTAAGTTGAGGAAACACTCGAGTCAAATGTAATGAAAGTCAGATGGTGTCTTAGACGGGGCAGTGATATCATAAACCTGTTAATGTACGCATTCAAACACTTGTTCTGTTACCAGCTGTATTCACCTTGCAGGTGCAGCTATGTGGCTTTGATCCTGGATAAAGTGTTTAAGTTATGGATGTTTAAAGTTTAACTTCTTCATATTGACTAATATTATAGTTGACTTTTCATTCAGGAAGTATGACGCTGCGCTGTCAGTACGCTTCTCCATGTGTGTGATTGGTCGAATGCTTCCAGATACCGCCCCTTTCATGTGAACGCGCACCTAACTAGATAGGGCACGGCTGGCTTGAGCGAACGAGTTGATAGCCAGCGTTGTAGG
>NW_011336126.1:0-4377 GCF_000735185.1 Notothenia coriiceps
ACATCAACATGTGTCCCCTCTTCTCCATGTCTCTTCTACATCAACATGTGTCCCCTCTTCTTCATGTCTCTTCTACATCAGCATGTGTCCCCTCTGTGGAAAGAGACTCTGAAAGATTCTCTCTCTTTTTGATCCATTTCTATAAAAACCTGTCTGAAAATGAGCTGATCAGATTTTTGCCACGTTATGTCATAATGATGTTTTGTCTTGTGTAACCATTAGCCAATCAGCAACCAAGGTACCCCCCCCCCCCTTATCAACTGAATCTCCTCCTAGAGCACCATTGAGTTCTTTGTAACCAAATGTCTCTCAGAGGGGCGTGGGGAGGGGCTCCTTATTTTAATCTAAAGTAACAGACAGAGAATCAGTACTTTGAAACAGGACTGAAACAGAGGGGATTATGGGTAATGCTGCAATGATCTGTTCGATGTAAACTGTCTAATAGGGGACCTTTAAACACACATTTAGATCTGAGCCACACACAGATTTATCACATTCCTTCAACGTACCTCGTTCTGTTGTTTTCAAAGTATTTGGCATCTGTGTGATATTTGGGATGAACTCCCACCACTGCTGTCTACCTGAAGTGTCATTATGTCACGTGTTAGTGTACTCGTCAACAAATATGCTGTGAAACAAACTAATTAATGCTTCTGCAGATGTAAGCCATATTAACCGTAGCCACAATCTAATAATGCAAACTAGAAATCGTACGCCAAGTTTAATGTTTTGATAATGTAAATAGTTTAGTGGATGTTCATCGCACCTCTTCACCCTTTCTGTTCAAATGGCCTCACCAAAGTGAATCGAGCTTTGATTATTATTTTCTTTAATGCTTCACAAGTCAATCGATGAACTAATCAGTCACTCATGAATCACATCCTCCTTTTCCTTTGACTTCACGCTTTTCTTTCCCCACTCTCCCCCCACTCTCCTTCATCCCACTTCCTCCTCCTCTTCCTCCACTCTTCTCAGATGCGCTCGGGCCAGATCACGAGGAAGTTGTGGGGCATCAAGAAACTCACGCAGATTTCCTCGGGGGAAACGGTGTACAGAACGCAGAACGTCTGACCCTCCCCCTTCCACATTCCTGTCACCTCCATACCCATCAGCCAGCAGTCATTCTGTGTGAAGAAGTTCTTCCTGCGTTTTCCACAAACTCTGCATGTGTGTTTTTATGTTTTTCTGTGTTTGAGATTACGGCGCTGGCGCTGTGGTTCAAATCCAGAAGTAGTGCCAGCCTCAGCACCACCTTAAAAACCATCCCCATCCATCGTCCTTCTTACCGGATGTTTCTCCCATCTGCCGGCTGATTGCTCTCGTGTGTGTGTGTGTGTGTGTGTGTGTGTGTGTGTGTGTGTGTGTGTGTGTGTGTGTGTGTGTGTGTGTGTGTGTGTGTGTGTGTGTGTGTGTGTGTGTGTGTGTGTGTGTGTGTGTGTATTGTCAAAGTATAGTTTAAAGTGGCATCTTAGTTTGCCTTAAAGCTGCCACACAGCAGCCTTATGCAGTAACATCACTCACAAGACCAAACGCTCTGCCTCTCCTCTTCTTATTTATACGTCTGAGTGAGATTGTCTTTTTTTATTCTTTGGGTTTCTCTGTTGGTTTCCAGACAGATGCATGCATGTCCCTACCTACCGCCCTCTGTTGGTATGCAGCATTTGTTGGACCATTTAGAGATTGAGAAGCAGACACAGTGATGGTGGATTTATTTTTACGCTTAGATATGACTGACTTGTTTTGTTCTAGAAACATCTGTCTTTTAATGTTGGCAAGTATGTTCTCACTACAGGCAAAACACTACGTCCTTTAAAGAGAGGAATGACTTTAAAGCCACACAACACTTCATCGAATGTTTTTAAGTTACTTGAATCCATGTTTATTTATAAGTAGTAGTAGCAGTTTTTAAAATCACAGCTTGTCTCTTGAATATAGACACCGGTAGGGCATATCTTAAACTGTAAAGACTGTTAAGAGACCTGCAGAGGAAGGAGCAAATCCACAAGGGCTCTATGATATGTCAGTGTTAGCAGCAATACACCTGTCTTCCTGTAGCTTCTGGAACAATACATGCACCCTAATTCATCCTTCGTCTTCTTATCTCCTTCCTGCTCATCGAGGAGGTTCTGCATGCCTTGTTGTTCGAATGTGATTTATTTACTGACATTAGAATCACAAGAAGCCACAGAATGAAGCTCCTGTGGATGTAATTTATATGTTTGTACTGTGTGTGTGTGTGTGTGTGTGTGTGTGTGTGTGTGTGTGTGTGTGTGTGTGTGTGTGTGTGTGTGTGTGTGTGTGTGTGTGTGTGTGTGTGTGTGTGTGTGTGTGTGTGTGTGTGTGTGTGTGTGTGTGTGTGTGTGTGTGTGTGTGTGTGTGTGTGTGTGTGTGTGCCAATGATGCATGTTTATTTTTTATAGCCAAACCCTTTTGATGTGGTGTTTCTGATTCTGTGGCAGCCGGTGAGTTTTTGGGGTCACAGCGGTTCTTCTTTCTTTTTGTGTTTGTGTTTTTATTTAAGCGTCACGGCAACATGGAGACCAATCTGTGTCCTTGTTTTTGAGATGTTCTGTGTTGTTCATTTGTCATTCAGACATCAGACCACTGTTTGAGTTGTTCCACGACTGCAACAAACGGAGTGCCTTTATCCCGGTGTGGCATTGACACAGGTTCCTCTCATTACCGAAGCTTATCGTCCCTGACCGTAGTGTACATCCAAACTAAAGCAGCATTCCAGATGTTAAAACCCCCCCAGTTTCAACGGGAAAACCAAGAGCATAGGACTTCAAAGAGTACTATTTTGTGTCTTAGCATCATTCTCTGTGTCCGTCACCAAATGGATGTGTGTATATCTGTGATTATTTATGAATACAGTATATAATGTACAGCATGATTTTTATTTCAGCGTATTTGAAATGTACTTTTGCACTTTCCAGGTACTAAATTGTAACAAATTTGTTTTAACTTGGCTCCCTAATCTGTATAAACTGCTTTGTATACACAAGTGGAAAATGATCATTAAAGTCTTGTCTAAATTTAAGTGATTTGGATGGTGTTTTTGAAGGATGAAGATGGGTATTAAAAGATATGAAACAGAAGCACTCAGATGTAAAATGCCATGTTTTATTCAACAGATGCAGACGATGGAAACATATCTGTCCGTTAGATTGTTAAAAACTGTTGTTTCTTTGTGGTTTTCATGCATTGATCTGATATGAGCAGATGGACGCTCTCTTCAGGTCACAGTCAGCCGCCGTCCACCAGCTCTCATCTGCAGAAAAGGGTAGGGACAGAATAGAAAAACACATATTGGCTGACTCTCTGAGGATATTTCTAAGACCATTTTGTATAAATATGACCTAATATGTGCCTACTAGTATTAACAGTATTTATTTACATGTTCAATTGTGCTAAAGGGACAGAACAAGTTTCCATTGGTGCTTAAGGGGAAAGATTCTCTCTGCACTGTAGTCTTCTTTCTAAACTATTTAGTTGTACCACTTAATCAGTCATTGGTGTGTGTAAATATGTGTGTGTGGTGTTCTTACCTATCTTGAACATCTCCACACACACTGGTTTATCAGTGTGGATGTTGGGGTGTCCGGGCATCCAGTCGCTGTAACTCCAGTCCGACCCGTCTACCCATGATGCCTTCTGGTTCTGAGGTGTGCCAAATCAACACACACAGCTTATTATAATATGCACGCATTAAACTTTTAAAGTATTCTGATCTTTTGGTCTAGTTTAAATACAGCTTTAACACACTTTAAAAGTCCTGTGTTGGATATTTTAGGGAAAAAACCACTGAAGTATTAGAAACATTTGTTTTACTTTCTGGCCTTGTTAAGTGACAGCGCAGAAACAGATGGAGTCCACAGGTCAATGTTTCACCAAGGTAAGACACTATCTGTCCTGTTGATAACATATCTGATGATACTCTCCTTGGCCTCCTTCCTGCGTCACGGTACATGGTCATTAAAAAAAAGTGTGATGTGAGACAGCTTTTCCAAAACATTTATTCTGTATGACTTGCCTTGACCGTGCCTCCTATCCACGTCAACACCGGGTTGTTTTCACCACCGTTTGTCGAGAGAGAAACCAAGCGTGAATGCAGATCTCCGGTTGTTACAGATGCAAGCTCAGCATTTGGGGCAAGAGATCTGCATTTGGCCTGGAGACACAAGAGTGTGATTTCATTCATGGAGCCAAAAGCAGATTAAAAACTATTGGTGACGTACAAATGGTGGGAATGAGGGTGGAGAGAGTACAAAAGCACACAAAATGCAAGAATATTATTAAAACAAAGGCAGTGGATTATTTATACCACATTATCTTATGTGTGTTATTAGCATTATATCAAGGTTTGATTTACGTAGA
>NW_011336127.1:0-3752 GCF_000735185.1 Notothenia coriiceps
GATGACTTTAAGACTTGAACATGGTCATTTTTGTTTTTTAACATTGAATAAAAAAATAAAAAATCCCGATCCCCGATTTTTTTCTCCCGATTCCGATCTTTTGAAAATCACGTGATCGGCTCCGATCCCCGATCACGTGATCGGATCGGGACATCTCTAATTTCAGTATATTTATTTCTGTTCCTTTCCCTCATCCTGCATGTTTTTGGTCAGAAATATGTGTGTGTGAATGTTTAAGCACACGCACCTCTAGCAATTTAAGCAACTGTCTCATTTAATGACAGGCCTCCCAGTAGCGGCTCCAGTGAGTTAAACGATTATGACAACGTGTCGTAAAACGCAGGTGGAGAAACTTGCTAATGGCCAGCGTACCTCTGTGACGATGGAGCCGTCGATGAGAGGTAGTGGAGCAAAATGACTCAAACTTGCCCCTGTCCAAATGGTTTTTAATGTTCCCTTTCTAAAAAGCTTCACCACTTGACAACTGAGGTTTGGGCCAGTGTCCGTCAACGGGGGCAAGTGGAGTCAGTTTTACTAAAAAGCACCTCAGAACTAATCTTCTCTGTGCAGTAAAAGGCGTTTAGTGTCCAGAAATGTGATCTTTTTCTCCGTTCCCATTAAAAACACACACTCTTTTATTCCTTTTAACTGCATGTTGTTTCATTTTTTATAAGATGCGGCTTCTGCTCACACTTTTTTGTCACTTTCTTTTTGCCTTTGTGTCACTTCTTCAAAAGTTATACCTCATTGTTCTCTTTGTTATGTCTTGTAAGTGTGTTTTATTGTTCAAGTTGAACAAAATAAACTAAATCATCAATAGTATTAATATTTACCAAATGCACTTCCATTGTTTCACACAGAAGTATATTGGATTTAAAATGCGTACATTTTGTGCTAAAAATAATACAATTCAAGCCCCATTATCCACTCTCTGTGATATTAAGAGATAATAAAGGGCCTTGAGATACTGATAATAAAATAATATGTTTATGCATGCAGCCTTTTATTCATTATGGTATAAATATGGAGTTAGTACAACATGTCTGACTATTTTTCTTATTAATATTTAGACGTTATATTAACAACCTCTAGCAATAAGTATAATAAGGTGTTTCGTGAAGGCAGTATTTAAATACCTACTTAACACTTTAACAACCCAGCTGTTCCTTTGAGCTTTTTAATAATATGTTATATATTTCTTTGCAGGCCAAACTAGTTAGTAGTGTCAGAGTTTAAGAGCTTTTGTTTTCAATTAACATAATCGTAATGAGTAATGCTTTATGTATGAGGCTCTCTTCAAAAGAAGGGATATACTGTAAAGAGGAGATTAAAGCATATGTATATAGACAGGACTCTGTTTAACTGACTTATGCTATAGTTTTATATATTGTGTTGTGGTCAGTGAATGATGCTTCAGTCTTACATTTCAGGGACAAACATTTGACTCCACCAATTCCTAAACTCTCATTGATGTTTCTTTTTAAAACATATAAAACACACTATGCTTGCATGATGGCGTTTTTAACTACTATAACTATTTGACCAGTGGCGAGCCGTCAGGGCCCTCTAGTCTAGGCCCGCTATTCTACAAATTCTACAAAATAATAATAATAAAAAAAAGAATTGTATTTTATTTTTTATTTTTTTGATATATTTTTCATTAGTTTTACCAAAATAACTTCATTGAATTGTATTTAAAATAACATTACCAAAGAAGTACATCCTTC
This sequence comes from Notothenia coriiceps, assembly GCF_000735185.1. Lineage (NCBI taxonomy): Eukaryota > Metazoa > Chordata > Actinopteri > Perciformes > Nototheniidae > Notothenia > Notothenia coriiceps. The sequence goes on from NW_011336127.1 coordinate 1,728, forward strand.
GAATCTGCCTATTCAGTTTAAATGAAAGAAGCTCGTCTCTGCGAGTTACTGTGAAGACAGGAGCTGTTGGACGTCCAGCTATGAATTCACAGAGGGCCCGCGTGAAGACAGTCGGCGGTCCAGCTATGAATTCACAGAGGGCCCGCTACAGTAACTGAACGAGAGAGTAATGTCAAGTGACAGTACAATTGACCAATCATATCTTCCCTCTAAATGGGTGGGATTTATTATCGCGGACTTTATGACAAGTTCCGCGCACTGTGAAGCTTTTCTTGTTTCCATAGCAACAACAACTTCCTGTCAACAGCGTTAACTCGCCTTCAAAATAAAAGCATGCCAAATTACACTTAAGACATACAACTGCAACGAAAGTAACAAACACAATGCAATATCCTTTTCAATTTCAAAGAACACAAATTGGGTTATTTACAGGTGTTGTTTTGTGTGGTAGAGGGTTACTTTCATTGATGCGTTTTGCACCCCGGGCCGTTGTTTTGATATTCCGCTGAAGTATACGCTGTGACGTAATAACTTTTTTTTTTTTTATAGAGGAAAGGGGTGGGGGCCAGAGGGCCTAGGTATAAAAGTCACGGCTCGCCACTGTATTTGACAGATCTCTCTCTTCCACTCTATAAGTCTGATCTCACCGCTCCATGCCTCACCCTCCTCTCTCCCCTCTCTGAGCTGAATGAAGACGGGTGTCCGGGCAGATTAAGTCACGGCGCTCTGCCTCTGCTCCACCTCGCTGTGGGCCTGCATTCATTAAACCTCCGAGAACAAGAGAGCTGATCAGGGATCAGTGCTCGGGTGGCATGGTCATATTAAACTGCTCTGCACTCAGAGCAGCCTTTAGCACTGCTGGGATAAAAATAACTGCAGCTGTCCCCACATTACCTTTCCTGCACCAGGGGGATTTCACTCGAGGTATAAAAGGCTTAAAAACCAACTATAAAACCCTGGTAGAGTTTGGAGTTAAACACATAATGTGAATGCATCCATATTCTTATGATACCTTTAAGAAAAAAGAGCTTATATAGCAGAGACTGCTTCACTTTTAGATGCACCACTTGCACTATTGTGTTATTCTTCTTTTTATGTCTAAAGTATATTCTCTACTGCTGGAACTACGCTGTAGATATTGCGCATCTATAAGCCTTTGAATCTTTAATATTTCAGAGAAGGTGAAGATGTTAAAGTCACTTTCATTTTCTGCACAGACAATGTTTGGTGTCTTGAAACTCTCAAACATCAGATTCGCTCAGAGAAAATCCCTGGGTTTTTTAGCGATGTGAAGTTAGTTCATTTTAGGAAATCTCTGTCAATATTACATTCTTCAAGTATTGAACATTTCATAAAAAGCTGTAGTGTATTACAATTATTTAGGAGATGCCCACGTCCAATGCACACTGACAAACAGACTGATCCGCCATTTTGTTTTCAACATCTGACAACTGTGACATCATAGGTAAAACTCACACTTAATTTGGCACATTGTACGTGATAGTGTAAGGGGCGGGATATCTCTAAGCTGCTGCCCAATCACAACAGAGCCGGCCAGCTAACCAATCAGAGCAAACTGGGCTCTGGTTTCAGACGGAGGGTGAAAGGAGGTGCTGCAGCACAGACAGTATGAGAAAAATAAAGAGCTTTTTGAACATTAAAGCATGGAGACATGTCCCAGTAGAGACACTACATACTGATATACACCTGAACATCAGCAGGAGAGGACTCTTTAAAGTAGAGACACTACATACTGATATACACCTGAACATCAGCAGGAGAGGACTCTTTAAAGTAGAGACACTACATACTGATATACACCTGAACATCAGCAGGAGAGGACTCTTTAAAGTAGAGACACTACATACTGATATACACCTGAACATCAGCAGGAGAGGACTCTTTAAAGTAGAGACACTACATACTGATATACACCTGAACATCAGCAGGAGAGGACTCTTTAAAGTAGAGACACTACATACTGATATACACCTGAACATCAGCAGGAGAGGACTCTTTAAAGTA
>NW_011336128.1:0-2658 GCF_000735185.1 Notothenia coriiceps
TGTTTTTATAGGTTTTATAATGTTCTAAGCTATTTGTTTATTTTTCTGTTCTGCCTTATTGTTATTGTTATTGTTTTTCACCGCGGTGCTTTAAAAGAAGTTCTGAGGATCAGACGGTGACGCCGTGTTCCTTTAACTCGAGAAGAAGACTTCTCTCCGGTTATATTACACCTTTTTTACACCATAATAACACCCATAAATACACCTAAATAACACCCATATTACACCGTTTTTACACCTTTTATTAACCCATACTACACCGTAATTGCATTGATATTACATTTTAAAGCCCTGTTTCACATTGATCAGACTCAGGTAAAGGAACACGGAGTCGCTGATGAACTGAAGCTTCAGGAGGTCACATGATGAACTGAAGCTTCAGGAGGTCACATGATGATGAGACATTATTTATTATCTATTTATTTATTTATCTGACTACCCATGATGCATCACTCTGTCCTCACCTGACTACCCATGATGCATCACTCTGTCCTCACCTGACTACCCATAACGCATCACTCTGTACTCACCTGACTACCCATGATGCATCACTCTGTCCTCACCTGACTACCCATGATGCATCACTCTGTCCTCACCTGACTACCCATGATGCATCACTCTGTCCTCACCTGACTACCCATGATGCATCACTCTGTCCTCACCTGACTACCCATGATGCATCACTGTCCTCACCTGACTACCCATGATGCATCACTCTTTCCTCACCTGACTACCCATGATGCATCACTCTGTCCTCACCTGACTACCCATGATGCATCACTCTGTCCTCACCTAACTACCCATGATGCATCACTCTGTCCTCACCTGACTACCCATGATGCATCACTCTGTCCTCACCTGACTACCCATGATGCATCACTCTGTCCTCACCTGACTACCCATGATGCATCACTCTGTCCTCACCTAACTACCCATGATGCATCACTCTGTCCTCACCTAACTACCCATGATGCTAAATAACACCAATATTACACCATTCTTATGTGACTACACTACCCATGATGCCTCACTGCCCCTGTTTACTTCCTGTCTGTTTATCTGGTTTCCTGTTGCAGGCTCCGGGGACGAGCTCGGCCTGACGGCTGGGGGCAGGACTTCCTGCAGAGAGACATTCCAGAAGTTTATTTTTGTGTAACATGTTTACTATGGTTTCACTCCAGGGAAAACAGTATTTTAATAAGAACTGTAACAACATAACCAAGCACTTTATATGGAAGCAGATTTTAAATGTCCTTTTTTATATAAGCGTCTCACAGCTTCACGGCAAAGCCACTTCCTGTTTTCACCTGGACTGTGATGTCATCAGAGGGGCGGAGTCTGTGGACAGGAGCCGCTTTCTGATTGGAGGATGAGCTCTGTGCTGGGTCAGCTGACACATGATTAGAGATCGTTAGAGATTGAGTCGCTGACTGACCGGAGAGCACTGAGCATCGGGATGATTGACAGTCGAGTTGCTGTCGTCAACTGGATCCTACTTCCTGTCCCGCCTCTTCACCATAAAGTGATTGAAATCCAGAGAAGAAGAAGGTGGGAGGGTTCAGACAGACAGCAATAAAACAAACTGCATCATGGGACAACGAGTCTTCCTGCTTCTGTTTGTTCAGGTCCAACCATCGAGGAAGATCTCCATCGTCATCGAGCAGACTTCACAAATGTCTGATGAACGGTCATTATTAACGGAGCATTTTGCAATTAACAAAGTTTGATCAGATCTGATTGTTTCCATCTTCTCCATGCAGTAATGTGTGTATAAATACTTCAAAATGTGTGTATAAGTACTTTGACGGACGGCAGGTTTCTCCAGGCGCTCAGACTTTAAACGCTCGCACACTTCGCTCTTCATCTGAACAGTAAAACTAACCAATGATCTGAAAAATCAGCGGCTAAAAACTACAATACCCATGAGCCTTGGCTGCTGATGCGTGAGGGACTTGAGAAACGGGCTGAGTTTCTTTATCTAGGAGCAGAGATTAGACGAAGCTGCGTCGCCACTTTGGAAACTCAAACCATCAACATCTACTTCCTGCACAAACACGTAGCCGCAGCTAACGGGTTAGCCGCTGTGTTCCTGTAGTAGCACAGAGTTAGCACGGGTTAGCTAGCTCATAGAGTCATGATTAGTTACTGCAAAACATCAAACACTTTATTAAACATCATTCGGCCTCAACGGATAACTCGTAGGAGAATTATCTTAGTTTGTAAAGATTATTTTGACTGATATTCCCGTTAGCATGCATCGATTATCAGCAAACCCGCAGAGCAGGGGAACAACCGTCAGAGACGTTCAGACTCAGACTGACGGACGTTTATCTGACGCTGCTCCGGATCAACCGTCAAATCAAGAAACATGGAGGAGATTTAACGCCAGGAGCACCGTCACTAATGCACTAAAGATGGAGTCAGTTTATAGTAGCACCAGGGCCGTCCCTGGCCAACTTGTGGCCCCACGCAAAGTATATGATGAGGCTCTGTATCGCGAGCGTCGAAGAGGGGGGGGAGGGGGCCTAGAGGAGCACGGTGCAGCGCTTACAGTAATTGCGCCGCATGAGCGCTGGTTGCACCGCTTTTGCGGCTCAGTTGAGGCCCCCTCCGCGAGAAGAGGCCCCCTCCGCGAGACGAGGCCCCTGTCCTCACCTA
>NW_011336129.1:0-3891 GCF_000735185.1 Notothenia coriiceps
CTGATTATGCGGTAAATTCTGCGATCGCAGAATCGCGTTTTTCTGGAGGGTCTAGTTAACCTACCAGTCTCCAGCTTTCCTCTAAAGAGATGCGCTGAGAAATGTAACACTCATAACAGCGTCTGTGAGCCGGGTGAATGGAGAGGGAGGAGGGAGAGGAAGTGAGTCGTATTGTGTTAATGTTTGGTTTTAGCTGTTGGGAGGTTGGTGTGATGTCGAGAGCGCCCTTTTGACCAACCTTTTGGAAGCGAGCAGATCAGCGTGTGGGAGAACACACAGTGTAATTTTAGCTTGCGGTTTAGATCATAACGGCACTCTCGACTGGATGTGAGTTCAGGATCAGCAGCATTTATTGTGTTTTTTCCCGAAACAAATAACCCCTCTGTAGTTGGGGTCACACTGAGCCTGCTGGTTGCTTTATACAGACTAAAACAGCGAGCAGAATCTTCTAGACCTGGAGTGTGTCGCCCTGCTCCTCCAGCTGCGTTGCATCCAAAGAAGTCGATAAGGTGAGAACAGGACTCTGAGGACAATTGAGAACGTGATTATATGTTGCTGGAATAAATGTGTAATGAGGCAGATAAACTCAGTGTCAAATCACTGGCCCAAAGACAATGAAAGCCATGTGAGGCCGCCTGTCGCTTTATTCTTACGCAGTGTTTGTGCCGCCTGTCCTCACTGAGACTGCATGTTGAGAGGAGGTCGTGTGGCTCAGGTTCTATTTAGCGACATCTAGAAGCTGCCCGATTCATTGTCTTCATTAAAGCTTTCATTCTTTTTATCATTATTGTCTTTCAAGCAGTGGCGAACCGTGTCTATCACAACTTGACCTTCTGTAGACACACCACCCCCCCCGCCGCCGCCCCCCCCCTCCTCGGCATTATAATGTCCTTCTTTTCACTGAATTGTCGTCTTGAAAAGGGTACTCACAACAATTCCGCAACAACTTCATCTTCACCTGTTGCACTTGTCATTTCAACGTTAAACCAATAAAACGGCATGAATTGCTTTGTTTCATTCATCTAGATCCTCTGTCTCGAGCCAGTGTTAACTAGCGGGCCTTCTAGAGTATCCAGTGCAACGGACAGGGCATTCTATCAAGGATGTAGAATACCTTGGTTGAAGGATATTCTACCCAGAGACCCAGAACAAGATCTGATTGGTTTCTCTCTTTTCTAACACAAAACCACTGAAATGCGTAGTGTATGGTCCGAGAAGGACAAACAAATAAACGTAACACTTTAATATTACAGATCAACAACACAGATACCATTCTCATTTATTCATTTTATATAAATGTTATTACATTTTATTTATATAATTAAATCTATTTTTTTTTTTTTTATATGAGTGTTCCAGGGTATTCTCTGAATACCTTGAAGGCCCTGACGCTTCGCCACTGTCATTTGAATTGTCTGCACAGTCATTTGACTATTTGTCGGTATTGTCAAAAGTGACGCCAAAACATCTCCATTGCTCCTGTTGGCTGGCAGCAGTGTCGATCATAGACCCCGCCCTCTTCCAAAAACTGTGCGATCAAGCAAAATATGGTTTCTATCATTCTAGACAGTTGTTATCCCACTGATAAATGTTCAAAGTCAGTTTAGAGTAAAGTTGTTATATATATATATAATATATATAATGGCACTGTTCTAGCGTTAAACACTGAAGAAAGAACATGTCACTTTTGTTACACGGCTGAAATAGAGGGGTATGAGGCATGGCATGGGTGGTCTGTTGGTATTTTGAGCAAAATAAACAATATAAAAAGAAACAAAATAGAGCATGTGACAATTTACTCAATTATTTATGTATTTAAATATTATGCTCAGTTGTTGTGTCTTTCTGGACAAACAGCTGCTGTGAGGCTAACGTAGCAGCTTGGCCTGGCTTGGCTTTCCATTGGCAACAACCCTCTGTACATGACGTCAATCTGGTAGCTGGATATTTTGATGTCACCTTTGTGCAGTAGAAGAAGGAGAAGATGCGTCATCAATCTATATATATAAAAGTCTATTTTTATTCAGTACACACAACATCTACTGCATGTCTGTCTGAGAAGAATCATTCCTCTGCCGTATGTTTCTTCCATTCTATTTCCAGTTTTTTTATAAGAGTTTTCTCTTATTCAATTTGAGGGTCTGAGGAGAGAGGGTGATGCTGGCTTTGACTTGACAGTTTTAAAGCTTCTGGTTGCCGAACAGTGTCAGAGACGTTCATTTGATGACTGATTCAACTGGTGCTCACTAAGTGGAGGAATAACAGCCATACAGACAAGGTGATGTGAGACCACAAACACATCAAGCTGGCCTGTTAAAGGTCAGCCGTCAATACAATTCGGAATGGTCTTGTTTCCAGTTGCCATTTGACAAAGAAATAACAATTACATTTAATTTAAGGTTTCAGCAAAGATCTTCTAATACAAATCCACTGCAATCCAGGCTATAAAATGTTTTGGCTTGTAATGATTGTGTTTCTGTAAATACACTAAGAGTGGTGTCAATGTGTTGCTTTATTAAAGGAACCATTTGCATTTCACAATTGTCACAATATCTCGTATTATTGCTGTAAAAAAGATCATTACAGCTCCCCAACTAAGAAGGAGTTACATGCCATTTCAAGCTTTTTTAACATGGAAAGAATGCAAACACACTCCCTCAAATGTTGAACTATTCCTTAAAAATTCTCGAAATCTGTTTAAGTCTTTGTAACTAAACTTGACACCCTTCTTATTAACTTATTAATCACAATTGATCAAAAGTTACATTTCCTGATACAACATAGACAACTGTTGTCCAATCTATAATCACTTATAATGAACATATTTATGATATGTTTAATCCCTAAAAACCTTGAAAAAACTGATAATATTCTTTCAGCTGCACACGGAAAAAACTGAAATGTTAAAAAATCATTCTGGTGTACACTTGATAACATTACACCAATTGCAATTTATCTCCTGATGCCAGTGAAATCAAAGAAACATGTAATGTTGTGCAATCAATCAACTAGTATTCCCATCATTGATGTTTAATCATAAGACGTGTGGATATTGTCAGGCGTGAAGCTCATGCATGTGTAATTGAAAAGCAAAAATAAATTAGGAGACATGGAGGGGAAGTCATTTAAACAGAAAATCCATCAGTGTATTTAATATCTCTGAGAGACCAAAGGATACAGTGAGTGACGCCTGTCACTGAGGGGGAAATTTGATCCCACTGGCTGATTAACAGAACACATGACAGTGGAAGATAATAAAATATGAGTAATATATACAGCATAATGAATGTCTAAAAATGAGGCACAGCTTGATAAAAAATGCACGTTGCCTTGTCCCTCAGATTTAAGATCATGATAAACTTCAGTCAGTGGAGAAGCATTTGCTCTCACTCACCATGTTGTCTTTACTTCTGAGTCTACAGGGAGCTATAGCAGTCTGAATATTAAAACTGCTTCTTTCTGTTCATTTAATCCTATTGTTTTATGTCGTTTGAAAGGCACATTATATATGATTCAGTCCTACTCTCACATATGGAAGAAGACATCCCCATAACACATCTTCCTTTGTTGTTAACATTTAAGATACATATACTTTATTGATCCCAAATTGGGACATGTTTTGGTTGCAGCAGCATGTAAAACAAAGCATTGTATATAATAAGAAATAAGAAAGAGTAGAAAAAAACAATTATACAATATAAATATATAATAATATAAACATTATATCTTAAATAGAAGATAAAAAAGGAAGAGTGAGAACAAATATGTAGACTATCTGACAAATAAAACACTTTTGAAGGGCATATTAAATTAGATATCGTTCCTAATGAGTCTTTTGAGTGTTCTGGTGTCACTGGCTCTGATGCTGCGCCGCCCCCCCCCCTCCCCTCC
>NW_011336130.1:0-2889 GCF_000735185.1 Notothenia coriiceps
GAAGTTAATTTAGTCTGCCAGGAGGGGTTTCATTTCCAGGTGGCTTACTATTACAATAGGCGCTTTCACACCAAGTACTTTGCCGTACTTAGTCCCCAGCACTTAGTCCCCAGCACTTAGTCCCCAGCACTTAGTCCCCAGCACTTAGTCCCCAGCACTTAGTCCCCAGCACTTAGTCCCCAGCACTTAGTCCCCAGCACTTAGTGCCCAGCACTTAGTCCCCAGCACTTAGTGCCCAGCACTTAGTCCCCAGCACTTAGTCCCCAGCACTTAGTCCCCAGCACTTAGTCCCCAGCACTTAGTGCCCAGCACTTAGTCCCCAGCACTTAGTCCCCAGCACTTAGTCCCCAGCACTTAGTCCCCAGCACTTAGTGCCCAGCACTTAGTCCCCAGCACTTAGTCCCCAGCACTTAGTCCCCAGCACTTAGTCCCCAGCACTTAGTCCCCAGCACTTAGTTCCTTGAAAAAGAGATCTATGATCTCAAGGGACCAATCTGATTAAATAAAGGTTTGAAATTAAATGAAAAAAGAATCGCCAGAACGCAGACACCTCCTCATCTCCACCGCTCCCATGTTTTCTTTTGTGTTGCCATAAGTTAGTCTCTCTGCGTTGGTGCGCTGGGCTAATGCTAATAATGCTAATGCCAGCAAATACAATGGCGGCTTCACAAAACGTTTCCGAGTTTTACGGGGCCTGGTTTGCAATCATTACATTACATTTCACTTAGCTGACGCTTTTATCTAAAGCGACTTACAATGATTGATTACAGGGACATTCTCCCTGGAGTAACTGAGGACTAAGTGCCTTACTCAAGGGCACACTGTGCTGGTGTTCCTGGCAGGATTTGAACTCACAACCTTCCAATCTTTTTACAGGTAGAGTTAGTACAAATGTGTTTAATAATGATATGAATTTATAAGCAGGTTTTTTCCATCAGAAAAATTTGTAAAATTACAAAAAAACAACCATTAAAGCATTTGAATAAGCTTCTCTTGTATTCGGTCTGAAACCACACAGGGCATCATGTGAGGAAAGAAACGGTCAATGCTACCGACTTCTTTCTATCTAAAGACATCAAATAAGAGCCAACCTTTATTGACTTAACAACATGTGTAGCACCATTAGTTATACCAATAGAGTAAAGACTTGGAGCCTCTTTTCACAGTCCATGTCTGACATGTGAAGTCTTAAACCCCTCTAAGCCGCCCCCACCCCCTACGAATGACCCGAGAGGATTTAAGGGCAGAGATCGATACGGGATCAGAGCTTCAGGAGGATAGAGCAGGTCCGCGTCACATAAAGGCAGCAGGTTATCAAGCCGGTTCAGATCAGAGAGTTCAGAGAGGTTTACTTAATCCAGATGTGTAGTACAGTTTGGATCATAACAAAATGGGTCCTACTACGAATAATTGCCAAAACAAAGAACAAGACACTATTTGAGGAAAGAAGATGTCTATAAACAACAGGAATCTGAAATATAATGGGAAGGTTCACACAGAAATAATCTTCCTTAAAGTGGTTACGGTTTGTTTTGAGGTATTTCTGCCCGTTTATTAGTGAAATATAACATGTTCTAAATCACAGCTTTGCTTAGAAGAAACTCTACTTCAGCTTCTTTTAGGCGTTGAAGACAAGGTTTACTGGTAGCTTTCCTTTAGTTTGGTGTAAATGAAGGTTTACCAAGTGTCTGAGTTTGACCCTGAAGATCGTCCTTTGCGTCCTTGTCTCCTACCAACAGTCCATTTTGGCTTATTTGAACCACAACCTCCTTCTTTCCTAACCTTAATCAAGCAGTTTTAGTTTCCTAAACCTAACTAACCCCTAACCATGCAGGCTGCAGATCAGAACATCTGGTCTGAGGAAATGTCTGTGACGGGTGTTTTGGGTAGATTTGGAATGGGGCCTTGTTTGGATGGGAATATGTTGGACATGTTGGGTTTCCTACTTGAGCATCATACAAGTTTAGTTGGTAGGCTGCTAGTCACACTAACCGCTGAAAGCAAAGAAGAAGTAGAAGAAGCTGGAGGTAGAACACAGCCAGGCGTATTAAGTGTCTGAGTTTGACCCTGAAGATCGTTATTCGCATCCTCGTCTACGTCTACTACTACTGGTCTACAGTGAACTGGTTAATGTCAACCATGACCACCTTCTTTCTTTAGCCTGACCAAGCAGTGTTAGGTCCCTTAACTCAACACTGACAATAGAGTCAGTGTGAGGGTTTTGGAGACGGTAGCTTTGAAATGAGGCCTTGTTTGGACGGGTTGTTGGGTTTCTTTGTTGGTATGCCGCTGGTCGCACTGTGCCCTGTAGAAAATACATGATGTGTTGCTGCAGAAAGAATAAGAGGTGTTGAGGGAGAGATTAGATTCCTATATTATCCATTTCCACAAAGATCTGCAGAATAATTAGCAGCATCGTAACCACAGGCGCTGATCCGGCTTCAGACTCACATTCTGAGGTCAGCAGTGGGAGGAGAGGCCGGGATGTAATCTGGACATTTTTCTAAATATTTGTGTGTGGGGGAATTCAAAGGGATCTCCACTAATGAACACACACACACACACACACACACACACACACACACACACACACACACACACACACACACACACACACACACACACACACACACACACACACACACACACAGAATGTGGTTTCTATGCTAATGAGTGTCAGGTCGAGGGGTCGAGGAAGACGAGGGAACACGAAGGAATAAATCTCCACTTCATGATAACGCACAATCAATCAGATCTGTGACCTCCTCCTCCTTCTTCACCTCCTTCTCTTTGTCTTCCCTTCTTTTCATATTCATAAACATCCCTCTATTTCCATCAAGTCTCTTTTCCCCTCTTCTCACATTTCAATAATTTCCTTCGTGGTTCTTC